>NC_084560.2:42645420-42710420 GCF_033978685.3 Nerophis lumbriciformis
TTCCCTTTGGGGTCGCGGGGGGCGCTGGAGCCTATCTCAGCTACAATCGCATATACATATATATATATATATATATATATATATATATATATATATATATATATATATATAAATATATATATATATATATATATATATATATATATATATATATATACACATATATATATATATACATATATATATATATATATATACATACATATATACATATATATATATATATATATATATATATATATATATATATATATATGTATGTATATGTATGTATATATATGTATATATATATATATATATATATTTATATATATATGTATGTGTATGAAATACTTGACAGTATATATATATATATATATATATATATATATATATATATATGTATGTATATATATATATATATGTATATATATATATATATATATATATATGTGTATGAAATACTTGACTTTCAGTGAATTCTAGCTGTATATATATTTATTTTATTATATATATATATACATATATATATATATATATACAATATATATATATATATATATATATATATATACAATATATACAATATATATATATATATATATATATATATATATATATATATATATATATATATATATATATATATATATATATATATATATATAAATAAAATAAATACTTGAATTTCAGTGTTCATTTATTTACACATATACACACACATAACACTCATCTACTCATTGTTGAGTTAAGGGTTGAATCGTCCATCCTTGTTCTATTCTCTGTCACTATTTTTCTAACCATGCTGAACACCCTTTCGCAGGTACCCAGAAAGGTTTCGAGTACCACCAAAAAAACGGAATCTCTGAAGACAGTATAAAAATCTGTGTTAAAGGTGTACAAATACTGTTTGTATAATAAGCATGTTATTTTTTTTTTACAAATGAGGGTTAAGAGTTCAGTACTAAAAAAAAGAAAAAAGAATGTGGCTTAAGTACAGTTTTTTAATTGAGCTGCTGCATTTTTTGGTTGGGTTGTTTATTTATTTTGAGTAACTTCTATACATTTCTAAAAGGGGAATAATGTAATAGAGTTATCTATGTTTGTCTGTTGCCATCTCCTGGTGAATGTTGGCTATAGCGTACTGGGGTTACTTTTTGGTTGGCCAACGATTTACGTGGTGTTGCGCACCTGTCGTCACTCAGGTCCGCATGGAGCTGGAGGGGGCGTGGCTTCCAGCTCCGCCTGAATTTCGGGAGTTTTTCAGGAGAAAATTTGTCCCGGGAGGTTTTCGGGAGAGGCGCTGAATTTCGGGAGTCTCCCGGAAAATCCGGGAGGGTTGGCAAGTATGGAAACATTGAACTTGTTATTAAGTCAGGTTTCGGTCAGGTTCACATCCGATGTTGCTCACTGAATGTTCAGGGAGTGTTTGCGTTTGCTCAGACTAGGGTTGTACGGTATACCGGTATTAGTATAGTACCGCGATACTAATGAATCATATTTGGTACTATAACGCCTCTAAAAAGTACCGGTCCCCTGCGCCCCCGTTGTCGTCACGTCGTGTCATTGCTGGGTTTAAAAGCAGAGGAGCATGTTTGGCAGCGCACACACACGGAGTACTTACAAGCAGACACAGTGTGTAGACAGAAAAGGGAGAATTGACGCATTTTGGCTTAAAAAGTAAAGATAAAGGTGAAGTTATAACACTGAAACACCCTCAGGAAGAGGTGCTTTAAGACATGGCTAGCTAGCTAGCGGCTAAAGTGTTTTAGCTACTTCTAAATGACTAATCCTCGCCTCCATGGCGACTAATAAAGTACGTTTCTTACAGGTATCATTATCACTGGAGGACGAGGAATAGCTAAACATGCTTCACTACACACCGTAGCTCACCGGCGTCAAAATGTAAACAAACGCCATTGGTGGCTCTACACCTGACATCCACTGTAATGATACAAAGTACAGTAGCGTATCTAGTTGATACTACTATGATTACGTCGATGTTTTTTGGCTATTTTTTAAAATGTATATTATGTTTATAAAGTCAGGAAATATGTCCCTGGACACATGAGGACTTTGAATATGACCAATGTACGATCCTGTAACTACTTGGTATTTGTGGTATCATCCAGAACTAATGTAAAGTATCAAAGAAGAGAAGAATAAGTGATTATTACATTTTAACAGAAGTGTAGATAGAACATGTTAAAAGAGAAAGTAAGCAGATATTAACAGTAAATGAACAAGTGGATTAATAATTCATTTTCTACCACTTGTCCTTAATATTTTTGACAAAATAATAGAATGTAAAATGACACAATATGCAGACTAATTAGGAGTCTTTGTTTGTTTACTTACTACTAAAAGACAAGTTGTCTTGTATGTTCGCTATTTTATTTAAGGACAAACTTGCAATAATAAACATATGTTTAATGTACCCTAAGATTTGTTGTTAAAATAAAGCCAATAATGACATTTTTGTGGTCCCCTTTATTTAGACAAGTACCGAAAAGTATCGAAATAATTTTGGTACCGGTACCAAAACATTGGTATCGGGACAACTCTAGCTCAGACTAGGGATGTCCCGATCCGATATTTAGATCGGATCAGCCGCCGATATTTGCCAAAAAATGCGTATCGGCAAGGCATGGGAAAATGCCGATCTAGATCCAGTTTTTAAAAAAAACTCCGGTCCGTGTTTTCCAACGCACCGATTTAAATAATACATTCCACTTTTCTGCTGCTCCGTAATTTCCGTTCCGCATTTTCCAGCACACCTTCAACACATCCACAGGTCTGTGGATTCTCACGCAGTTGCTTTTAGCTGCTGGCATTACACGACAGGCTCTTCTCACTCTTTCCTGTGTCTCCCTCTCACAGACAGCAAGCGCACCTTCTTACACACGTCACATACTGTCACGTCATACGTCACATACGCATACGTCCTCCCCGAGCAGAAAGGTAGCAGCATGGCTATCGTTAGCTGTGATGCTAGCGCAGCCGTGCGAGCAACGCTCCCTCTAAGGTGCTCGCCTGTGCAATTGCGCACTGTTTAAGCGTCCTCTGCGCATAGCAAATCTATGCCACGCACAAAATCTAATAAAAAAATAAGCGCATAACAATTTTCGACACACGGACACGACAGAGACAACAGTTTTCGTCATCATTGTTCAAATATTGTAACTCTGTCGAGACGCTTATCTCCATTCGGTGCCACACGTCCACACCATCAAAATGCCGAGGCAAACATTTCCACATCAACACCGTATGAAAAAATTTGTGATTTTTTTAGTTGTGATTTCCTTCTCTGCATGAAAGTTCAAAAGTAGCATATATTAATGCAGTATGAAGAAGAATGTTTTAATGTAGACATGCAAGCCTTGAAAGAAAATTTTGAAAATCAAGACTACATTTCCTGCAAATGGGTGCATTTCTACCCTATATTTTAACTTTAGATTTATTCTCATATCAAACTCTTTTGGCTGTCTTTTTGACACTTACATCCGGCGCCCCCCTCCACACCCTGGATTATAAATAATGTAAATAATTCAATGTGATTATCTTGTGTGATGACTGTATTATGATGATAGTATATATCTGATAGTATATATCTGTATCATCAATCAATTTAAGTGGACTTAAACAAGTTGAAAAACTTATTGGGGTGTTACCATTTAGTGGTCAATTGTACGGAATATGTACTTCACTGTGCAACCTACTAATAAAAGTCTCAATCAATCAATCAAAACACATAGAATCATCATACTGCTGTGATTATATGCATCAAGTGTTCATTCAAGGCTAAGGCAAAATATCGAGATATATATCGTGTATCGCAATATGGCCTTAAAATATCGCAATATTAAAAAAAGGCCATATCGCCCAGCCCTAGTTTCAATGATGCCATTTCTGTTTGTCATGTATAATTTTGTCTATTTTGTGTTTATCCTTGAATAAACAGGTCAGTTTCTTGTTACCAACCATTGTGTATTATTCAAACTCCCCTAATTCAGCTGGCTAGTTGTTATCAAGAGTACTAAAACCCTTTTCAACATGATTCTGACAACTAAGTAGGCTAAATAACTTTAAACTTTAATACATGCTCGGATAGGCCAGTATCGTGTCAGTATCGGTATCGGATCGGCAGAGGTGGGTAGTAACGCGCTACATTTACTCCGTTACATCTACTTGAGTAACTTTTGTGATAAATTGTACTTCTAAGAGTAGTTTTAATGCAACATACTTTTACTTTTACTTGAGTATATTTATAGAGAAGAAACGCTACTTTTACTCCGCTACTTTGATCTACACTCAGCTCGCTACTCGCTACTAATTTTTATCGATCTGTTAATGCACGCTTGTTTGTTTTGGTCTGTCAGACAGACCTTCATAGTGCCTGCGTTTCAGCAAATACAGTCACTGGTGACGTTCACTCCGTTCCACCAATCAGATGCAGTCACTGGTGACGTTGGACCAATCAAACAGAGCCAGGCGGTCACATGACCTGACTTAAACAAGTTGAAAAACTTATTCGGGTGTTACCATTTAGTGGTCAATTGTACGGAATATGTACTGTACTGTGCAATCTACTAATAAAAGTTCCAATCAATCAATCAAAAGTGTGAAGGAAAAAAGACCCCTTTTTTATTTCAACCGTACATCCCGTCAAAAGCCTAAAGACTGACTGCACAGTTCCTGTCTTCACAATAAAAGTGCCGCTCCATCGCGACTGCGCTTTTCAAAATAAGAGTCTCCGAAAGCCAGCGCAAACAAGCTAGCAAGCTACGGAGTTTGCCGCCAATGTATTTCTTGTAAAGTGTATAAAAACGAATATGGAAGCTGGACAAATAAGATGCCAAAAACCAACCAATTTCATGTGGTATTAGACAGAAAGGAGGAACTTTTTTTCTCCTCCATTTGAAAACGAGGACGTTATCATCACTACTGTCTGATTACAATCAATGTAAGTCATCAGAATCAGGTAATACACCAACTTATATTCTTGTCTTCATGAAAGAAAGGAATCTATATGTTAAACATGCATGTATATTCATTAAAACACCTTTAACATGTAAAAAAAACCGGCAAAATAAATAAATATAAATTGTATACTGTATATATCAATGTATGTATGTATGTATATATGTATGTGTGTGTATATATATATATGTATATATATATATATATGATATGTGTGTGTATGTTACTCATCAGTTACTCAGTACTTGAGTAGTTTTTTCACAACACACTTTTTACTTTTACTCAAGTAAATATTTGGGTGACTACTCCTTACTTTTACTTGAGTAATAAATCTCTAAAGTAACAGTACTCTTACTTGAGTACAATTTCTGGCTACTCTACCCACCTCTGCGGATCGGAAGTGCAAAAACAATATCGGTATCGGATCGGAAGTGCAAAAACCTGGATCGGGGACATCCCTAGCTCAGACACATTAAAAAGTCCAAGGGAACATTGATTGTGAGGTCATAAAATTGAAGTAAAACTAGCAATTAGCTGCTAAGCATCAATCAGTAAGCAAGTGAAAGTGTTCCAAGACGAGTCACTTAGCGACTTGTAACATCTGCTTTTTCCATTCCCGTGCTCTCTGGCTCCGTCGTGAATGTGACTAATCATCCGGCTTGGGTCGCTTCCTCTCTCTCCCTGCGCTCGTGCACCGTCAGTCATTTTTCATCGCCCTTGTTGGGCCCATTTTATGCATTGTTTCCCTGATGCAGTGATTGATGTCCGTGGGCTGGTAATCTCGGGGAATGGCTGAGCTGGATGGTGGTACCCAACCCCACCCCCACCTGCACCGACGCTGACACGTGTCGGCTGAGCCCCCCCCCCGCCCCTGGACCCCCACATCCTCCAGTTTGGCTGCGGTCACTACCGAAGCCCGCTCGCTCGGCCAGCCTCTCATTTCCATTTCAATCTCAAGCTCATGAATGCAAAAAAAACCCTCTGCAAATTAATAACGCGGCACACGGGTACGAGGAGGGTCTCTCTCCTCACCCCTTTTGTTCCCCCCCCCCCCCCGCCACTCCACGCTTCCCCTTTTATTTCACCGCCGTGCTCCCAATGAATGGCATTACACACAATGGCGTATCCAGACTGACACAAATTTATTTCGCAGTGTATCTCCAACACAACCAGAGGGCGATTTGTCTGGGGACAATTTGGTTTCCATAAAGGACTTCAAATGGTTTCTGTTGGGAGATAGTGGGCCGGAATTTAATTTGTTTCTCATTTACTACAGCAGGTATGAAAAGGAGAAAAATTGGACGGCTGATGGGCTAAAAATTGGTGCTGTCCCTCTGCTGTATCCCCCAGAGGACCGAGGTCCTGCATCATATAGATTGAGTTCAGCCTCCCCCCCCCGCCCCCGGCCCAGCCGCCGACCACAAAGCCGGGCCCAGGCGCACACTTAGCATCCCCGCCTTCAGCCCGGAGAGGAGAGCGCTGTAACCTTAAACCAACTTAAACAGTAACCTTTGGGGAGGCTGCCAATCACTCCTAAAACAACGTTTCCATCGATCGGGCCTGTCTGCGTGATTTATGGCCTCATTTTACACTAATTGAGAATTAGAGGGCGGATTAGTGGGCCTCAACACTTCGGCCTGATATGCACTCTGAGCGGTGTAATCTGTCACGGAGGGATGTCCGACACTCTCTTACTCACAAAGGAGGCGAGGGACGCGGCGGAGGAGGAGGAGGAGGGGTCTTTCTAATTGAATTCCCGGATAACACGGAAATTAATTTGACACCACGGAAATCTGACTACAGCTTCGGTGACGTGTCCTTCTGCGCAACCTCCTCGCTCGGGAAACACTATTGATCCAACCGGCTTTGACTGGAGGCCTCGACCGTGACGCATGGCCTCCCTAAATCCTATTGTCTCATATTAGGGCCATCTCTACCGAGGAATATTGCCTTTCATTTTGTTTGACTCGCCGTCTCGGGCTGGAACCTCCCTTTCTTGGAGGGACCCGGAGTCAACAGTTGGAATTGAATTAGCGCGCCGACTCGCCGGGGTCCATTGTCTGGGTAATTTGTCCAATAAGTGGCAAAATGAAAGCACTCTCCACGCTTCTCTGAGCACCTGCTGTTGTGTCACTCATCGCCCATGCCGGCACAAAGAGAGGAGCGCGGTCGCATCACTACGTTAGCTACCGGCAGAGCGAAAATAGCCCAGAAACACGACCGTGCCGTACTGTGTGGGAGGTTTGTTTGTTTTCCTGCATTATGGGCTCCTTAGCAGGCTAAACGACACATTCATCTGCGTAATGAACTTTGGACGCCAGCTAACTTAATCCCGGTAATGCCTGCGAGAGTCAATTAGCGTGCGGAGATTCAGTGCCATCTTCATCCCATAGTTTCACCTAAAATAATTGTGTTTGTAATAAAGTACATAATGAATACGACTCATCAGGAGGAGGAATCACCAGGAAGCTTTTGGAAGGTCTTAAGAAGCATCATCTACTAAATGAATGAATGAATGAATGAATGAATGATCTTTATTTGTCATTGTGCATGTACAGGTACAGGTCCAACGAAATTTAGGTTGCTTCCCTGAGGTGCTTTGCATTTAAAAAAAAGAAGAAACCACACAATATACAGAAACAACACAATATACACAATATGCAATATACAATATGGCCTAAGACCACTCTAAGAGCATACCTGCCAACTTTTGAAATCAGAAAAACCTAGTAGCCAGGGTCCTCCACCAAGGACAAAGTCCTGGTGGAGGGTTCAGGGCTTCGCCCCCCGACGCAAAATGATTATTAGCATTCAGACAGGTTAAAATGTTGCTAAAACCATCACTTTTCTATCAGTCACAGTGACTTTTCAAAACAAAAATATTACGGCAAAAATCATATGGGTTGATTGACATGTTTATTCTGTAAGATAACTTCAATAGTTTGAAATTATTTTGACAGTTAATGCCAGTTATCCTGTCAACCTTTCACAAGACTTCAATTTGTTCATTGAAAGTATAAACAGTATAAACACTTTTTACAGTAAACAAATGGTAAAACAGTACTAAACAATTCCATTAAAAAAGAAATTGGTGTCATTATTAACTTTCTGTCCAAGCTTGTATAATCTACTGCCTTGTTCAATTGTAAAAAATATTCTGTGCCTAAAATTCACATTTCTATCACAATTATCATACTGTAAACATGGTAAGCTAACTTCATTAAAATTAATAGTCCTGTCAATAGCATGGAATTACAATTCAAATGTAGTTTTTTTGTAAGCCTTTCAAAAGAATTCAAAATATGAAAAATTAATGAAAATGAATTTAAGCCATCAGACACTTGAAAAGTGGCACATCACATCTCTAATGTAATCATTTGAACTTTTCAACAGAAATAGCACTGCAAAAATATTAAGGACATACTTCTGTATTTTGGTAGTTATGCTGTCAACATTTAACAAGATTTCTTCAACTTGGACTTGAAAGCATAAATAGTATAAACACTTTTAACAGTATGTCGTGCTGTGAAATACAGCCGACAGGATTGCGCACCAAACACGAAGCAAGGCCAAAGCGCATGCATGGTGCAGGAGAACAAAGGACTTCTTTCATTTAAGGTTTGTGATAAACCATCAAACTCATTCGTTAAAAGGACTCTATAGTAATATAAAGCGAATTTTTCTGGACATTATCATGCAAGAAAAGTTTATTTTTGGGACCGCGATCACCGCGTAATGATTTTTAAAGGTTGCATTACAAACATTTAACTGTCCCATGTGATCAGCCAGTGCGATTGGAAGTCCATGCTCAATTATTGCCTCCGTAAATAAAACTTCGGCATTTATCACATCCAAAGAATCTGTTTGGGCGACGAAAAACGTTGAAAGTTTTCCACTTGTATCGCTAGCAACGGCATTAGACTTGTGTTTTTTTGTCCCAACGTGGTCTTTTACATCGCTAATTCCTCCGTGTCCGATCGAAAAATCTTGTCTGCACAAGGTGCAATTCGCGTAGTTTTCACCCTTTTTTTTTTTTTAATTAATAAAAAACCGTATTTTTTATCACTGCAACCGTAACCCGGAATAGGTTGATGAAAACCGTACGAATTACGGGAAAACCGGAGTAGTTGGCAGGTATGTAGGAGGCAATGTAAAAAAAAAAAAAAAAAAAAAAAAACCGAGACAATAAAAAGTATAAAGTGACTAGTAAACTGACTAGAGAGGAGTAATGCTGGTTCCCAGTGTGCTGAGGGGGTGGGAGTCAGTATTTCCTACCTCCTATGCTGTGCAGGCTTTTATTGTGGATTAAATATGTAAATAAATATGGTAAATATTGTGTAATCGCTGATTGCACAGTCCCGGATCGTCATACTTGTCAACCCTCACGGATTTTCCGGGAGACTCTCGAAATTCAGCGCCTCTCCCGAAAACCTCCCGGGACAAATTCTCTCCCGAAAATCTCCCGAAATTCAGGCACACAATATAAACAGCGTACCTGCCCAATGACGTTTTAACTGTAGAATGATGGAGGGCGAGTTCTTGGTTTCTTATGTGGGTTTATTGTTAGGCAGTTTCATTAACGTCCTCCCAGCGCGGCAACAACACACAACAACAGCAGTCACGTTTTCGTCTACCGTAAAGCAGTTCGTCTGCCGTAAACAGCAATGTTGTGACACTCTTAAACAGGACAATACTGCCATCTAGTGCATTTGATGAAAGCACTTTTGTGCGTGCCACACAGCAATGCATCATCAGAGAGGGGCGTTCAGCATGGTTAGAAAAATAGAGACAAATAGAACAAGGATGGAAGATGGAATTAAGAGATATCAAAATGTACTATGTCGCCCGTTGGGAGTGTCTGGCCATGCTCCGCCCACCCCAGCAGACGATGGCGAGGAACACCGCAGAGGCCACCACATTGTATATCCATCCATCCATCCATCTTCTTCCGCTTATCCGAGGTCGGGTCGCGGGGGCAGCAGCCTAAGCAGGGAAGCCCAGACTTCCCTCTCCCCAGCCACTTCGTCCAGCTCCTCCCGGGGGATCCCGAGGCGTTCCCAGGCCAGCCGGGAGACATAGTCTTCCCAACGTGTCCTGGGTCTTCCTCGTGGCCTCCTACCGGTCGGACATGCCCTAAACACCTCCTTAGGGAGGCGCTCGGGTGGCATCCTGACTAGATGCCCGAACCACCTCATCTGGCTCCTCTCGATGCGGAGGAGCAGCGGCTTTACTTTGAGCTCCCCCCGAATGACAGAGCTTCTCACCCTATCTCTAAGGGAGAGCCCCGCCACCCGGCGGAGGAAACTCATTTCGGCCGCTTGTACCCGTGATCTTGTCCTTTCGGTCATAACCCAAAGCTCATGACCATAGGTGAGGATGGGAACGTAGATCGACCGGTAAATTGAGAGCTTTGCCTTCCGGCTCAGCTCCTTCTTCACCACAACGGATCGATACAGCGTCCGCATTACTGAAGACGCCGCACCGATCCGCCTGTCGATCTCACGATCCACTCTTCCCTCACTCGTGAACAAGACTCCGAGGTACTTGAACTCCTCCACTTGGGGCAAGATCTCCTCCCCAACCCGGAGAGGGCACTCCACCCTTTTCCGGGCGAGAACCATGGACTCGGACTTGGAGGTGCTGATTCTCATCCCAGTCGCTTCACACTCGGCTGCGAACCGATCCAGTGAGAGCTGAAGATCCTGGCCAGATGAAGCCATCAGGACCAAATCATCTGCAAAAAGCAGAGACCTAATCCTGCAGCCACCAAACCGGATCCCCTCAACGCCTTGACTGCGCCTAGAAATTCTGTCCATAAAAGTTATGAACACATTGTATATGTTGTTTTTTTTGGTGGTGTTTTACTTTTGTGGCTGTGTGTAGAAGTGGCTGCTTGCATCAGCTATGCTCTTTTTACAAACCCCGTTTCCATATGAGTTGGGAAATTGTGTTAGATGTAAATATAAACGGAATACAATGATTTGCAAATCCTTTTCAACCCACATTCAGTTGAATATGCTACAAAGACAACATATTTGATGTTCAAACTAATGAACTTTATTTTTTTTTTTGCAAATAATAATTAACTTAGAATTTCATGGCTGCAACACGTGCCAAAGTAGTTGGAAAAGGGCATGTTCACCACTGTGTTACATGGCCTTTCCTTTTAACAACACTCAGCAAACGTTTGGGAACTGAGGAGACACATTTTTGAAGCTTCTCAGGTGGAATTCTTTCCCATTCTTGCTTGATGTACAGCTTAAGTTGTTCAACAGTCCGGGGGTCTCCGTTGTGATATTTTAGGCTTCATAATGCGCCACACAATTTTAACGGGAGACAGGTCTGGCCTACAGGCAGGCCAGTATAGTACCCGCACTCTTTTACTATGAAGCCACGTTGATGTAACACGTGGCTTGGCATTGTCTTGCTGAAATAAGCAGGGGCGTCCATGGTAACGTTGCTTGGATGGCAACATACAGTATGTTGCTCCAAAACCTGTATGTACCTTTCAGCATTAATGGCGCCTTCACAGATGTGTAAGTTACCCATGTCTTGGGCACTAATACACCCCCATACCATCACACATGCTGGCTTTTCAACTTTGCGCCTATAACAATCCGGATGGTTCCTTTCCTCTTTGGTCCGGAGGACACGACGTCCACAGTTTCCAAAAACAATTTGAAACGTGGACTCGTCAGACCACAGAACCCTTTTCCACTTTGTATCAGTCCATCTTAGATGAGCTCAGGCCCAGCGAAGCCGACGGCGTTTCTGGGTGTTGTTGATAAACGGTTTTCGCCTTGCATAGGAGAGTTTTAACTTGCACTTACAGATGTAGCAACCAACTGTAGTTACTGACAGTGGGTTTCTGAAGTGCTCCTGAGCCCATGTGGTGATATCCTTTACACACTGATGTCGCTTGTTGATGCAGTACAGCCTGAGGGATCGAAGGTCACGGGCTTAGCTGCTTACGTGCAGTGATTTCTCCAGATTCTCTGAACCTTTTGATGATATTACGGACCGTAGATGGTGAAATCCCTAAATTCCTTGCAATTGCTGGTTGAGAAAGGTTTTTCTTAAACTGTTCAACAATTTGCTCACGCATTTGTTGACAAAGTGGTGACCCTCGCCCCATCCTTGTTTGTGAATGACTGAGCATTTCATGGAAGCTGTTTTGATACCCAATCATGGCACCCACCTGTTCCCAATTAGCCTGTTCACCTGTGGGATGTTCCAAATAAGTGTTTGATGAGCATTCCTCAACTTTATCAGTATTTATTGCCACCTTTCCAACTTATTTGTCCTGTGTTGTTGGCATCAAATTCTAAAGTTAGTGATTATTTGCAAAAAAAAAAATGTTTATCAGTTTGAACATCAAATTTGTTGTCTTTGTAGCATATTCAACTGAATATGGGTTGAAAATGATTTGCAAATCATTGTATTCCGTTTATATTTACATCTAACACAATTTCCCAACTCATATGGAAACGGGGTTTGTACCAATGATTGTCACACACACACACACACACACACTACGTGTGGCGAAATTATTCTCTGTATTTAACACACCTACTCAGTGGCATAGTGGTTAGAGTGTCCGCCCTGAGATCGGTAGGTTGTGAGTTCAAACCCCGGCCGAGTCATACCAAAGTCTATAAAAATGGGACCCATTTGGGAACTGAGGAGACACATTATTTAAAGGGGAACATTATCACCAGACCTATGTAAGCGTCAATATATACCTTGATGTTGCAGAAAAAAGACCATATATTTTTTTAACCGATTTCCGAACTCTAAATGGGTGAATTTTGGCGAATTAAACGCCTTTCTATTATTCGCTCTCGGCGCGATGACGTCACAACGCGGTTGTGTCCGCAAACCACGCATCTCTACTAGAGACAAAGGACTGCCAGGGACTTAAGAGGGGAGAGGGTGTTTCGGGGGGCAGATGATCTTAGGGGCGCATTTGAATGTTCTATGCTGGACTGGTCTGAATGTATATCTGCAAAGCTTTGCAAATATATTACAAAATACCTATTCTGTCTCTGGTGGTTTTTCAACTCAGCTTTAAGTGTCGTAAAGAGCTTGGGAGCGACTTGTGACTTGAATTCCCTGGGAGGAACAACTGGTCCAAAACGCAACAATTATCACTAACGTCCACGTACTTATTTTCTTCCAGGAGAAAATACAAGGCTATTATCATAGAAATGATGCCAGATTTCAGGTCGCTCGCTATGGCAAGTTTTTTTTGTTTTTTTTTAGCCAACTTGTCATTGTTTGTTTCACCCAAGACAAAAACATTTTATAGCAACGTTTTCATGACTAACACCATGAACATAAATGTTTACTTATTAGGAATATTTGTTTGTGAACAAAGACATTCAAGTGTGCAGAAATAATTGATGAATTGATACTTAAAGGGGAACATTATCAGCAGACCTATGTAAGCGTCAATATATACCTTGATGTTGCAGAAAGAAGACCATATATTTTTTTAACCGATTTCCGAACTCGAAATGGGTGAATTTTGGGGAATTAAACGCCTTTCTACTATTCGCTCTCGGAGCGATGACGTCACATCGGGAAGCAATCTGCCATTTTCTCAAACACCGAGTCAAATCAGCTCTGTTATTTTCCGTTTTTTTCGACCGTTTTCCGTACCTCGGAGACATCATGCCTCGTCGGTGTGTTGTCGGAGGGTGTAACAACACCAACAGGGACGGATTCAAGTTGCACCAGTGGCCCAAAGATGCCAAAGTGGCAAGAAATTGGAGGTTTGTTCCGCACACTTTACCGACGAAAGCTATGCTACGACAGAGATGGCAAGAATGTGTGGATATCCTGCGACACTCAAAGCAGATGCATTTCCAACCATAAAGTCAAAGAAATCTGCCGCCAGACCCCCATTGAATCTGCCGGAGTGTGTGAGCAATTCAGGGACAAAGGACCTCGGTAGCACGGCAAGCAATGGCGGCAGTTTGTTCCCGCAGACGAGCGAGCTAAACCCCCTGGATGTCTTGGCTCACACCGTCCCTTATGCCACCGAAGATGATCAAGAGAAGAATATCGACCCTAGCTTCCCTGGCCTGCTGACATCAACTCCAAAACTGGACAGATCAGCTTTCAGGAAAAGAGAGCGGATGAGGGTATGTCTACAGAATATATTAATATATGAAAATTGGGCTGTCTGCACTCTCAAAGTGCATGTTGTTGCCAAATGTATTTCATATGCTGTAAACCTAGTTCATAGTTGTTAGTTTCCTTTAATGCCAAACAAACACATACCAATCATTGGTTAGAAGGCGATCGCCGAATTCGTCCTCGCTTTCTCCCGTGTCGCTGGCTGTCGTGTCGTTTTCGTCGCTTTCGCTTGCATACGGTTCAAACCGATATGGCTCAATAGCTTCAGTTTCTTCTTCAATTTCGTGTTCGCTACCTGCCTCCACACTACAACCATCCCTTTCAATACATGCGTAATCTGTTGAATCGCTTAAGCCGCCGAAATCCGAGTCTGAATCCGAGCTAATGTCGCTATAGCTTGCCGTTCTATGCGCCATGTTTGTTTGTGTTGGCATCACTATGTGACGTCACAGGAAAATGGACGGGTGTATATAACGATGGTTAAAATCAGGCACTTTGAAGCTTTTTTTAGGGATATTGCGTGATGGGTAAAATTTTGAAAAAAACGTCGAAAAATAAAATAAGCCACTGGGAACTGATTTTTAATGGTTTTAACCATTCTGAAACTGTGATAATGTTCCCCTTTAAGAAGCATCATCTACTAAAAAGGGTCAGATTATGTTTTTGTATACTTTGAAAACACTTCCTTGTGGTCTACATCAGTGTTTTTCAACCTTTTTTGAGCCCAGGCACATTTTTTGCGTTGAAAAAATGCGAAGGCACACCACCAGCAGAAATCATTAAAAAACGAAACTCAGTTGACAATAAAAAGTCGTTGTCGCAATTGTTGGATATGACTTTGAAGCATAACCAAGCACGCATCAATATAGCTCTTGTCTCAAAGTAGGTGTACTGTCACCACCTGTCACATCACACCCTGACTTATTTTGACTTGTTTGCTGTTTTCCTGTGTGTAGTGTTTTAGTTCTTGTCTTGTGCTGCTATTTTGGTGGCTTTTTCTCTTTTTTTGATATTTTTCTGTAGCAGTTTCATGTCTTCCTTTGAGCGATATTTCCCGCATCTGCTTTGTTTTTATCCTTCTTCGTGGGTACATTGTTGATTGTCATGTCATGTTCGGATTGTACATTGTGGACGCTTTCTGCTCCACAGTAAGTCTTTGCTGTCGTCCAGCATTCTGTTTTTGTTTACTTTTGCAGCCAGTTCAGTTTTAGTTTCGTTCTGCATAGCCTTCTCTAAGCTTCAACGCCTTTTCTTAAGGGCACTCCCCTTTTGTTTATTTTTGGTTTAAGCATTAGTTATCTTTTTACCTATGTTTCGACATCCGCGTCCAATTCTGTGATTGTGGGATGCCGTGTTCCCCGTGTGAAGCGTGCACTGGTATGGCAAGATCC
Source organism: Nerophis lumbriciformis (assembly GCF_033978685.3). Taxonomy (NCBI): domain Eukaryota; kingdom Metazoa; phylum Chordata; class Actinopteri; order Syngnathiformes; family Syngnathidae; genus Nerophis; species Nerophis lumbriciformis. The sequence goes on from NC_084560.2 coordinate 42,660,912, forward strand.
CGTTCTGTAAAAAAAAGGAGCGAGGCCCGTTCTGACGGGTCAATTTTGCAGGTCCTGACGGGAGCCCAATTAATTTTTTTTCAGCTTCTTTACAGATCTCATACATACGCTAAATAAGGTGGCGCAGGTGACGTGTATCCTGTAAGAACCTGTCAGAGGCACCTTTGGGATCTTCATCATCCGCCGTGACAGAGTCTATATGCTGGCAATAATAGTAAATGACAGCATGTGATAAGACCAGGCTGTTAGCGGGCACGGTCATGGTCTACCATTGGCCTTTGTGCATCTCTGGGGGATGACTGCATGTCTGTGTGTGTGTGTGTGTGTGTCTGTGTGTGTGTGTGTGTGTGTGTGGGTGTGTTTCCAACCTGCTTAACTTTTGCAACGGGACCGCGCCCGCGTTGACCGTGGTCTTGTAGCAGTCAGCACACGGCGTTGCCATACAAAAAGGTCTCACTACACATCTGCCTGCCTGCGATACGCTCATTTCTTATTCAGGCCCGCTGGGACGAGAAAAGGGCGGGGAGGGCGGAGGGAAGACGAGGCAGGGGGCTGGAGAGGAGGGGGGCGGGGATAACTGAGAGGTTGATGGAGACTAGGTGACAGGTTGGAATGGGCCATCAATAGATCCATCAGCCGGGTAATTTGGAGCGCGCTTAACATACATCAGTGGAGTCGCAGGAGCTGGTATCTGTCTTGTCGTGGAATCACAGTAAATAACGGTTAAAGATGGTGTCAGGTCTGACCTGCCTGACCCCCCCCCCCCCCCCCCCCCCCCCCTCACTCACACACACTTGCACACGGCATCAATGGAGCGTAGCACAGATAGGGAAGGGATTAACACCTGGTGGAATAACATAACAACATTTACAATCCTGGTCTGGAGGAAAGACAGTAAATAGAGAATAGGCAACAATGACCAAGACAATGCTTGGAATTAAAAAGTATATAATATATAGTATATGCAGTCACATGACGCTGGTGTAGGTCATACTTGCCAACCTTGAGACCTCCGATTTCGGGAGGTGGGGGGTGGGGGGCGTGGCGGGTGCGTGGCTAAGAGGGGAAGAGTATATTTACAGCTAGAATTCACCAAGTGATGCGCGGTTTGCGGACACAACCGCGGAGTCCGCGGATTATCCGCGGATCGGGCGGTTGAAATAAAAAAAAATTAGATTTTATCCGTGGGTCGGGTCGGGCGGTTGAAATAAAAAAAAATTAGATTTTATCCGCGGGTCGGGTCGGGCGGTTGAAATAAAAAAAAATTTGATTTTATCCGCGGGTCGGGTCGGGCGGTTGAAATAAAAAAAAATTAGATTTTATCCGCGGGTCGGGTCGGGCGGTTGAAAAAAAAAAAAATTAGATTTTTATCCGCGGGTCGGGTCGGGCGGTTGAAATAAAAAAAAATTAGATTTTTATCCGCGGGTCGGGTCGGGCGGTTGAAATAAAAAAAAATTAGATTTTATCCGCGGGTCAGGTCGGGCGGTTGAATTAAAAAAAAATTAGATTTTATCCGCGGGTCGGGTCGGGCGGTTGAAATAAAAAAAAAATACATTTTATCCGCGGGTCGGGTCGGGCGGTTGAAATAAAAAAAAATTAGATTTTATCCGCGGGTCGGGTCGGGCGGTTGAAATAAAAAAAAATTAGATTTTATCCGCGGGTCGGGTCAGGCGGTTGAAATAAAAAAAAAATTAGATTTTATCCGCGGGTCGGGTCGGGCGGTTGAAATAAAAAAAAATTAGATTTTATCCGCGGGTCGGGTCGGGCGGTTGAAATAAAAAAAAAATTAGATTTTATCCGCGGGTCGGGTCGGGCGGTTGAAATAAAAAAAAAAAAACATTTTATCCGCGGGTCGGGTCGGGCGGTTGAAATAAAAAAAAATTAGATTTTATCCGCGGGTCGGGTTGGGCGGTTGAAATAAAAAAAAAATAGATTTTATCCGCGGGTCGGGTCGGGCGGTTGAAATAAATAAAAATTAGATTTTATCCGCGGGTCGGGTCGGGCGGTTGAAATAAAAAAAAAATACATTTTATCCGCGGGTCGGGTCGGGCGGTTGAAATAAAAAAAAATTAGATTTTAAATAGATTCAGGCGGGTGGCAGTTAAACCAATTCGGAAATATATATACATAGTTAAATGTTGTTACCCACATACGAAAAACGAGCAGGCACCTGCAGCATATGCCACAACAGAAGAAGAAGAAAAAAAAGAGATGGACACTTTTACGGAGCGGAGAAGGGACGCCTCGCCGGGGTCCGGGACCGAGGCCCCTTCCCCCGAGAGGGCCCCACCGGGAGCCGTAGCTGAGGTGATCCGCGAGAAGGGCCCGACGCACGTCCAGGGTCACCACCGCGCCCACCGCACCGACACCCCGGCGTCACGCGCAGCAGGTAAGCAGCTTACCTGCCCGCCACCCCCGTGGCCGGGGGCTCGTAACAGGGGTCACTCCGCGCGCAGTGCGCTCACGAAAGGGGTGGGGCTCACCCTGGTTGATATAGACAGCAGGACGGTGGCCATGGAAGTCGGAACCCGCTAAGGAGTGTGTAACAACCCACCTGCCGAATCAACTAGCCCTGAAAATGGATGGCGCTGGAGCGTCGGGCCCATACCCGGCCGTCGCCGGCAGCGAGAGCCGCGAGGGCTAGGCCGCGACGAGTAGGATGGCCGCCGCGGTGCGCGCTGAAGCCTCGGGCGCGAGCCCGGGTGGAGCCGCCGCGGGTGCGAGGGACATCGCACCTCCACGCGCTTGGAGGTGCGCTCAGCGCGGCTCCCATATGATTGCGCACTGGTGTGCGTCTGGGCCGGGACAGCGTGGCACGCATTGAATGTCTCTGCTGAATTGGATCAGTCTCCTTTCTTTAACAGGCAAAAGCTTTATAACCTCACTAATGCCTTGCATCGTCTATATTAGATATATAACAACGGGCGGGTGCGGTTCTGATTAAATGTTAGATCGGGTGGATGGCGGATGGTTGACGACTTTTGTGATGCGGTTGCGGATGAAATAATTGCCTATCCGCGCATCTCTAATATATATATATATATATATATATATATATATAAATGATAAATGGGTTGTACTTGTATAGCGCTTTTCTACCTTCAAGGTACTCAAAGCGCTTTGACACTACTTCCACATTTACCCATTCACACGCACATTCACACACTGATGGATGGAGCTGCCATGCAAGGCGCTAACCAGCACCCATCAGGAGCAAGGGTGAAGTGTCTTTCTCAGGACACAACGGACATGACGAGGTTGGTACTAGGTGGGGATTGAACCAGGGACCCTCGGGTTGCGCACGGCCACTCTTCCACTGCGCCACGCCGTCCCAATATATATATATATGTATATATATATATATATATATATATATATATAAATAAAAGAAATACTTGAATTTCAGTGTTCATTTATTTACACATATACACACACATAACACTCATCTACTCATTGTTGAGTTAAGGGTTGAATTGTCCATCCTTGTTCTATTCTCTGTCACTATTTTTCCAACCATGCTGAACACCCTTTCGCAGGTACCCAGAAAGGTTTCGAGTACCACCAAAAAAACGGAATCTCTGAAGACAGTATAAAAATCTGTGTTAAAGGTGTACAAATACTGTTTGTATAATAAGCATGTTATTGTTTACAAATGAGGGTTAAGAGTTCAGTACTAAAAAAAAAAAGAAAAAGAGGCTTAAGTACAGTTTTTTAATTGAGCTGCTGCATTTTTTTGGTTGGTTTGTTTATTTATTTTGAGGAACTTCTCCGTTTCTAAAAGAGGAGGAATGTAATAGAGTGATCTATGTTTGTCTGTTGCCATCTCCTGGTGAATGTCGGCTATAGCGTACTGGGGTTACTTTTTGGTTGGCCAACGATTTACGTGGTGTTGCGCACCAGTTCCCAATCGTTTATTGAGTGTTGTTAAAAGAAAAGGCCATGTAACACAGTGGTGAACATGCCCTTTCCCAACTACTTTGGCACGTGTTGCAGCCATGAAATTCTAAGTTAATTATTATTTGCAAAAAAATAAAATAAAGTTTATGAGTTTGAACATCAAATATGTTGTCTTTGTAGTGCATTCAATTGAATATGGGTTGAAAAGGATTCCGTTTATATTTACATCTAACACAATTTCCCAACTCATATGGAAACGGGGTTTGTACTATAGATAAATCAAGCATGTCATTACAGGCGTTTGCTTCTTCCTTTTTAAACACACCAATTAAAAAATAAATGACTGAAATTAAATAAATTGTGTTCCCGTGGTCTGGGTGTGCATGAGTGCTACCAGCCCGGGGCACCCGCAGTTCATTGATGGAAAAGAAGGTTTATGCTGGATAATAGTGGCACGTTAGACACAATTTGTGTTCTCTTCTGAAAAGACATGATGAAAGTGCTTCCTGTGGCTACATGGAGTAAAAAGCGACACGTAGGTTGAAGCATCTTTCTCCAAACAACAATGCTGCGGGTGCTTTGACAAGTGTCTGGAACACCACAGGGCAAGCAGATGAGCTTCATCCCAGTGGAAGATATGCGTGTGCCACTATAAACCTCAAGCACCTGAGGCGAACTGCTGTTCCTGCCACTCACACTCCCCGCTAACCTTTCAAACCCGCACCATCCGCCACTGGGATGTCATCTGGAGTTGGGGGGGGTTATTTAGTGGGATGAAACCGGTGACACTCACCCGCGCGACATGACGGCGACTTCTATCGCCGTCCCTGACATTCACTTCCGAGCTGGACCTGGCTCTGGCACGCCGCCTAAAAAGGATGATCAATGTGATGGTTAAAGGGGAACATTATCAGCAGACCTATGTAAGCGTCAATATATACCTTGATGTTGCAGAAAAAAGACCATATATTTTTTTAACCGATTTCCGAACTCTAAATGGGTGAATTTTGGCGAATTAAACGCCTTTCTAATATTCGCTCTCGGAGCCATGACGTCACAACAATCCGCCATTTTCTCAAACACCGAGTCAAATCAGCTCTGTTATTTTCCGTTTTTTCGACTGTTTTCCGTACCTTGGAGACATCATGCCTCGTCGGTGTGTTGTCGGAGGGTGTAACAACACCAACAGGGACGGATTCAAGTTGCACCAGTGGCCCAAAGATGCGAAAGTGGCAAGAAATTGGACGTTTGTTCCGCACACTTTACCGACGAAAGCTATGCTACGACAGATTAGGGTTAGGGTTAGGGTTAGGGTAAAGGTAAAACATTTTTTAAAAAGTTAAAAAAAAGTTAAAAAAAAGTTAAAAAAAGTTAAAAATATTAAAAAAAATTAAAAAAATTAAAAAAATATTTAAAAAATTTAAATGAAAAAAAAACACAAAAAAATAAAAAAATTAAAAAAAAATTACAAAAATTAAAAAAATTTTTAAAAAAGTAAAAAAAAAAAAAAAAAAAAAAAAAAAAGTGTTTTAAGTTAAAACATGATTTTCAAGGTAAAATTTCAAGACAAATTTTTTTTTTCAAGGTTAAAAATGATTTTCAAGGTAAACAAATGATTTTCAAGGTAAAAAAAAAATTCCAAGGTAAATTTTTTTTTTTCAAGGTAAACATTTTTTTTCAAGGTAAAAAATCATTTTCAAGGTAAAAAAAATTTTCAAGGTAAAATTTTTTTTTCAAGGGTAAAAATTATTTTCAAGGTAAAAAATGATTTTCAAATTTTTTTAACTTTTTAAAAATGTTTTTAAATGTTTTTTTTATTTTTTTTTAACTTTTTAATTTTTTTTTTAACTTTTTAAAAAAATTTTAAAACAATTTTAAACAATTTTAAAATGTTTTGATTTTTTTTAAACAATTTTAACAATTAACATTTTTTTTTTAGGGTTAGGGCACCGAGTCAAATCAGCTCTGTTATTTTCCGTTTTTTTTTACTGTTTTCCGTACCTTGGAGACATCATGCCTCGTCGGTGTGTTGTCGGAGGGTGTAACAACACCAACAGGGAACGGATTCAAGTTGCACCAGTGGCCCAAAGATGCCAAAGTGGCAAGAAATTGGACGTTTGTTCCGCACACTTTACCGACGAAAGCTATGCTACGACAGATTAGGGTTAGGGTAAAGGTAAAACATTTTTTAAAAAGTTAAAAAAAGTTAAAAAAAAGTTAAAAAAAAGTTAAAAAAAAGTTTAAAAAAGTTAAAAAAAATAAAAAAAAATTAAAAAAAATAAAAATATTTAAAAAAAATTATAAAAATTTAAATTAAAAAAAACCACAAAAAAAATTAAAAAATTTAAAAAAAATTACAAAAATTAATTATTTTTTTTAAAAAGTAAAAAAAAAAAAAAAAAAAAAAAAAGTGTTTTAAGTTAAAACATGATTTTCAAGGTAAAAAATGATTTTCAAGGTAAAAAAAAAATTTCAAGGCAAATTTTTTTTTCAAGGTTAAAAATGATTTTCAAGGTAAACAAATGATTTTCAAGGTAAAAAAAAAATTCCAAGGTAAATTTCTTTTTTTCAAGGTAAAAATTTTTTTTCAAGGTAAAAAATCATTTTCAAGGTAAAAAAAATTTTTCAAGGTAAAATTTTTTTTTCAAGGGTAAAAATGATTTTCAAGGTAAAAAATGATTTTCAAATTTTTTTAACTTTTTGAAAATGTTTTTAAATGTTTTTTTATTTTTTATTTTTTTTTAACTTTTTAAATTTTTTTTAAAACAATTTTAAACAATTTTAAAATGTTTTTATTTTTTTAAACAATTTTAACAATTAACATTTTTTTTTAGGGTTAGGGCACCGAGTCAAATCAGCTCTGTTATTTTCCGTTTTTTCGATTGTTTTCCGTACCTTGGAGACATCATGCCTCGTCGGTGTGTTGTCGGAGGGTGTAACAACACCAACAGGGACGGATTCAAGTTGCACCAGTGGCCCAAAGATGCCAAAGTGGCAAGAAATCGGACGTTTGTTCCGCACACTTTACCGACGAAAGCTATGCTACGACAGAGATGGCAAGAATGTGTGGATATCCTGCGACACTCAAAGCAGATGCATTTCCAACCATAAAGTCAAAGAAATCTGCCGCCAGACCCCCATTGAATCTGCCGGAGTGTGTGAGCAATTCAGGGACAAAGGACCCTCGGGAGCACGGCAAGCAATGGCGGCAGTTTGTTCCCGCAGACGAGCGAGCTAAACCCCCTGGATGTCTTGGCTCACACCGTCCCTTATGCCACCGAAGATGATCAAGAGAAGAATATCGACCCTAGCTTCCCTGGCCTGCTGACATGAGGGTATGTCTACAGAATATATTAATTGATGAAAATTGGGCTGTCTGCACTCTCAAAGTGCATGTTGTTGCCAAATGTATTTCATATGCTGTAAACCTAGTTCATAGTTGTTAGTTTCCTTTAATGCCAAACAAACACATACCAATCGTTGGTTAGAAGGCGATCGCCGAATTCGCCGTTGTTTTCTCCCGTGTCGCTGGCTGTCGTGTCGTTTTCGTCAGTTTCGCTTGCATACGGTTCAAACCGATATGGCTCAATAGCTTCAGTTTCTTCTTCAATTTCGTTTTCGCTACCTGCCTCCACACTACAACCATCCGTTTCAATACATGTGTAATCTGTTGAATCGCTTAAGCCGCCGAAATCCGAGTCTGAATCCGAGCTAATGTCGCTATAGCTTGCTGTTCTTTCCGCCATGTTTGTTTGTGTTGGCTTCACTATGTGACGTCACAAGAAAATGGACGGGTGGTTAAAATCAGGCACTTTGAAGCTTTTTTTAGGGATATTGCGTGATGGGTAAAATTTTGAAAAAAACTTTGAAAAATATAATAAGCCACTGGGAACTGATTTTCAATGGTTTTAACAATTCTGAAATTGTGATAATGTTCCCCTTTAAAAGTTTGATGATGTCACTGAATTATATTTTCATGAATAGCACCATCCACCTCGTCTCACCTGCACTTCATGAACACAACGCAGAGTTAGTGGGATCTCTTATGCAAATTGGCTATTTGGTATAAAAGTCTTTGGCCGGGCTGCTCAGTCCAACACGTGTGTTGCACACCATCAAAGACTGTGTGTGCGTTTTCATCCTTTTTTATAGACCTTCATTTGTGTCTTTATTACCAAAGCAGTGAATTTATGTAACTGAATTTTTTTTACAACAAATTATGCCATACTTGCCAACCTTGAGACCTCCGATTTCGGGTGGTGGGGGGCGTGGTCGGGGGCGTGGTTAAGATATATATAAGAAATACTTTACTTTCAGTGAATTCTATATATATATATATATATATATATATATATATATATATATATATATATATATATATATAAAAATATAAATAAAAGAAATTTGAATTTCAGTGTTCATTTATTTACACATATACACACACATAACACTCATCTACTCATTGTTGAGTTAAGGGTCGAATTGTCCATCCTTGTTCTATTCTCTGTCACTATTTCAGAACACACACATTATACATTATAAAATCAATAAGAAAACGGGAGCTCTAATTTGGGAGTCTGAATTAGGATCAGAAGTTCCTATATAAACATTGCGCACTCACGTCGCCTTTTCGTATTGATTACTGCAGCTGTGCACTGGATTCATTCACAAATACAAACTACAACTCACAAACACTTTAGAGTTAGGCTCCACCATCAGAATGTGTACTTAAACTTATAAAGATCACATGGATATTATTCAGTGAGTTGATTCACCAAAACTAACCTGTTATACAGGAGGAAAAAGCACACAGGACGTTTCAATTGTTCACAGACTGGTCGCTCTCATCACGATGACAAGACACTTCCGGTCTGCAGGTGATAGCATTCAATTAGGGACGGCGTGGCGCAGTGGCCGTGCGCGACCCGAGGGTCCCTGGTTCAATCCCCACCTAGTACCAACCTCGTCATGTCCGTTGTGTCCTGAGCAAGACACTTCACCCTTGCTCCTGATGGGTACTGGTTAGCGCCTTGCATGGCAGCTCCCTCCATCAGTGTGTGAATGTGTGTGTGAATGGGTAAATGTGGAAGTAGTGTCAAAGCGCTTTGAGTACCTTGAAGGTAGAAAAGCGCTATACAAGTACAACCCATTTATCATTTATCATTTAATTGGGAAGAAACGCCCTACTGCCCCCTACTGACCAATGTGAATACTGATAAATGTGTAATGACAGCTCCAAAAACGAATTCAAACCACAAAATAAAATAAATAAATCAACACAAAAATGTGACACATTATGGGTGGGTCACATATGCATGTACAGTAGATGGCAGTATTGGCCTGTTTAAAAGTGTCACAACATTGCTGTTTACGGCAGACGAACTGCTTTACGGTAGACGAAAACTTGACTGCTGTTGTTGTGTGTTGTTACCGCGCTGGGAGGACGTTAATGAAACTGCCTAACAATAAACCCACATAAGAAACCAAGAACTCGCCCTCGATCATTAGCTGTTTATATTGTGGGAAAGCGGACGTGTGAACAGGCTGTCAACACGTCACTCAGGTCCGCATGGAGCTGGAGGGGGCGTGGCCTCCAGCTCTGCCTGAATTTTGGGAGATTTTCGGGAGAAAATTTGTCCTGGAAGGTTTTCGGGAGAGGCGCTGAATTTCGGGAGTCTCCCGGAAAATCCGGGAGGGTTGGCAAGTATGGAATATGTTCCCCATACTAAAGTGTTACCAAAAACATATAACTTTGTCTTGAATTTGAAAAAAAAAATTTTTATTTTTCACTGAATGCGCATATGAAACTGGTGGGGTTCGGTACCTCCAACAAGGTTAAGAACCACTGTTCTAAAGTCACAAATGTGGTAGCCTAGTTTTCGTACCCCCAATTTTTATAGGATTCAGTTTTCAACAAAAATCTTTGTCCAAATTTTGTCCAGGTTTTCGTACACCATCTCAGTTCTTAAAGGGCCAACAACAACATGCTAATCCCTCTGCTTGTGTATCATTCCGGGGGACCAAACAAAGAATGCCATTTACTTCATACATTAGGGCATACTTGCCAACCCTCCCGAATTTTCCGGGAGACTCCCCGAAATTCAGCGCCTCTCCCGAAAACCTCCCGGGACAAATATTCTCCCGAAAATCTCCCGATTTTCAGCCGGAGCTGGAGGCCACGCCCCCTCCAGCTCCATGCGGACCTGAGTGAGGACAGCCTTTGTTCACGACGGGAGGACAACAGGGTGACAAGAACTAAATCATCCAGACTAGAGATAAATTGTATTATTATGTTTATCTTACCTAAAAAAAAATATATTTATTAATAAAAAAAAAAAAATATATATATATATTTTGCTAAAAACATCAACATTTATTGTATTTTTATTTGTATTTTTTCTGACTCCTTATTACATCCAGCCATAGAATTATACATTAAAATAAACATATTTGAAATAATTCATTTTAAATTATCATAATAATTCATTTAAAATGACCATATTTAATTATTAAAATAATTGCTTGTTTATCAACAACTTTAGCATTTTATTTATTATATTTTGAAGCTCTCAGAAGCCAAGTTATGTTATATTCCTTAATATTTATTTATGCAAGTTTGAAGTATCAATTATCTAAACACAGTTTTGTTTGCATATTTTCAGGAGATATATATATATATATATATATATATATATATATATATATATATATATACATATACATATATATATATCCATCCATCCATCCATCCATTTTCTACCGCTTATTCCCTTTTGGGGTCGCGGGGGGCGCTGGAGCCTTTCTCAGCTACACCCTGGACAAGTCGCCACCTCATCGCAGGGCCTATATATATATATATATATATATATAAAGACAATAATGTTGAATATTCAATAACATGGCAAATTCTTGCATCCAGCACACCTTACAATAGTGGTAATAAAAGATGCAACCTATGCTTGAAAGAGAAACTGTTTATTATTTACCGTCCAGACCTGTCATCCCTCAACAAGCGCAGCGAAATTGTCACAGCATGCCGCCATAGACGGAAACACCTCCTAGGTAACACATGAGCCAATCACCACGCCCCTAGGCCAGCCTGTACCCACCCACTCTGTGCCCTATACAAACCATGGTATGCGAATGCTCCCATTAAAATCTCCTGACGATTGAGGGTACCCCCCCTCATGAAACAGGCCTGTAGAGATGAAATAGTCTTGTGATTTTTTTTCCCACACATACATATATATATATATATATATATATATATATATATATATACATATACACACATATATATATATATATATATATATATATATATATATATATACATATACACACATATATATATATATATATATATATATATATATATATATGAAATTCTTGACTTGGTGAATTCTAGTTGTCAATATACTCCTCCCCTCTTAACCACGCCCCCAACCACGCCCTGCCCCACCCCCGACCACGCCCCCACCCCCCACCTCCTGAAATCGGAGGTCTCAAGGTTGGCAAGTATGGATTAGGGTTAGGCGCAATAAGTGTTCAACTTCAGCCTAAACCCTTTCGGTCTGCAACATTTTCATTTTCAATCTATGAATGTACAACTGTTTGTTTATTTTGTTGACCATTGACCGAAGAAGAATAATAAACTCAATAAACATTGTGGGGAACTTCGGTTTTTGTACAATTCGGTGTCCGTCTGACCTTCGGGAACAAAAGCCGGGGTACCACGGCAATGAAAACTCTTCTACAATTAATCAAACAAGAATCTGGGACTAAATTTAAGTCAATGACAAACACTAGTTACAAGTAATTAAGCAATGACCTACTATCCAAACTGGGACCTCTTGTACTATTGAACCGATGTCAGTCCAGTAGTCGGAGCTTTAATTAAACCCAGCGAGTTAGCTGCACTAATACAGTTACTCTCATACAATTTGGCCCCCTGCTTTTTTTCCTGTGCTTTGAGCGTGCCTTGCTACCTTAATAAAAATTGTCAGTTAAAATGAATCCAGTAGCTTGACTAATTAAATTTAATTGGATCTTGTCACTTCACATGCCGCCAGTGGTTTGATCCTTGCAGAGTGTTTTGCTCCATACCGAGTTTTATTACACTTTTATTGGAGCCTCCACCTTGTTGAGGCCCAGCTCCTGACGGCGCTTTGAACCCTAAAAGGACCTAATATGGTGCTGCAACATCAGAATTTCATGATAACGTCGACTATTTTTTGAGAGATGGTTGGTGTAAATCTGTGATCTGAGTACTGAACATAGACTCGAAAATACACAGGGTTTCTCCTTAATGTCATTGAAGAAAGGTGTTTTATTTTTATTCGAAAACTAATTAATATAATATAATGTAGCCCAAAGAAGAAATCACACACTGCAAAAACTGAAATCTAAGTAAGATGAAATATGTCAAATAAGGGTGATATTTGCTTATTTTCTGTCTGATAAGATAATTCTTCTCACTAAGCAGATTTTATGGTCGAGTGTTTTACTTATTTTAAGTGTTTTGTGCTCCGACTGAGATGCATCAGAAAGTCGTCAACCATCCGCCACCCGCCCGATGTTATATATCTAATATAGACGATGCAAGGCATTAGTGAGGTTATAAAGCTTTTGCCTGTTAAAGAAAGGAGACTGATCCAATTCAGCAGAGACATTCAATGCGTGCCACGCTGTCACGGCCCAGACGCACACCAGTGCGCAATCATATGGGAGCCGCGCTGAGCGCACCTCCAAGCGCGTGGAGGTGCGATGTCCCTCGCTCCCGAGACTTCAGCGCGCATCGCGGCGGCCATCCTACTCGTCGCGGCCTAGCCCTCGCGGCTCTCGCTGCCGGCGACGGCCGGGTATGGGCCCGACGCTCCAGCGCCATCCATTTTCAGGGCTAGTTGATTCGGCAGGTGGGTTGTTACACACTCCTTAGCGGGTTCCGACTTCCATGGCCACCGTCCTGCTGTCTATATCAACCAGGGTGAGCCCCACCCCTTTCGTGAGCGCACTGCGTGCGGAGTGACCCCTGTTATGCGCCCCCGACAACAGGGGTGGCGGGCAGGTAAGCTGCGCGGGCGGAGCGCGAGGAGTGACCCCTGTTACGAGCCCCCGGCCACGGGGGTGGCGGGCAGGTAAGCTGCTTACCTGCTGCGCGTGACGCCGGCCACCGCGAAGGCGGACGAGGTGGGGTGTCGGTGCGGTGGGCGCGGTGGTGACCCTGGACGTGCGTCGGGCCCTTCTCGCGGATCACCTCAGCTACGGCTCCCGGTGGGGCCCTTTCGGGGGAAGGGGCCTCGGTCCCGGACCCCGGCGAGGCGTCCCTTCTCCGCTCCGTAAAAATGTCCATCTCTTTTTTTTTTCTTCTTCTGTTGTGGCATATGCTGCAGGTGCCTGCTCGTTTTTCGTATGTGAGTAACAACATTTAACTATGTATATATATTTCCGAATTGGTTTAACTGCCACCCGCCTGAATCTATTTAAAATCTAATTTTTTTTTATTTCAACCGCCCGACCCGACCCGCGGATAAAATCTAATTTTTATTATTATTTCAATCGCCCGATCCGCGGATAATCCGTGGACTCCGCGGTTGTGTCCGCAAACCGCGCATCTCTACTATCCGCGCATCTCTAGTCTCTAGCCAAAACAAATGTCCATTATCTCTCTCTCTCTAACATTCCTCATTCAAGGTTAAGCACACAGTTTTGCAGACAACCAAAAGACCACAATTGGAAGAAAAACACTAGCTGTTTTGTAATCCATCCATCCATCCATCTTCTTCCGCTTATCCGAGGTCGGGTCGCCGGGGCAGCAGCCTAAGCAGGGAAGCCCAGACTTCCCTCTCCCCAGCCACTTCGTCCAGCTCCTCCCGGGGGATCCCGAGGCGTTCCCAGGCCAGCCGGGAGACATAGTCTTCCCAACGTGTCCTGGGTCTTCCCCGCGGCCTCCTACCGGTCGGACGTGCCCTAAACACCTTCCTAGGGAGGCGTTCGGGTGGCATCCTGACCAGATGCCCGAACCACCTCATCTGGCTCCTCTCCATGTGGAGGAGCAGCGGCTTTACTTTGAGCTCCCCCCGGATGACAGAGCTTCTCACCCTATCTCTAAGGGAGAGCCCCGCCACCCGGCGGAGGAAACTCAGTTCGGCCGCTTGTACCCGTGATCTTGTCCTTTCGGTCATAACCCAAAGCTCATGACCATAGGTGAGGATGGGAACGTAGATCGACCGGTAAATTGAGAGCTTTGCCTTCCGGCTCAGCTCCTTCTTCACCACAACGGATCGATATAGCGTCTGCATTACTGAAGACGCCGCACCGATCCGCCTGTCGATCTCACGATCCACTCTTCCCCCACTCGTGAACAAGACTCCGAGGTACTTGAACTCCTCCACTTGGGACAAAATCTCCTCCCCAACCCGTAAATGGTACTCCACCCTTTTCCGGGTGAGAACCATGGACTCGGACTTGGAGGTGCTGATTCTCATCCCAGTCGCTTCACACTCGGCTGCGAACCGATCCAGTGAGAGCTGAAGATCCTGGCCAGATGAAGCCATCAGGACCACATCATCTGCAAAAAGCAGAGACCTAATCCTGCAGCCACCAAACCAGATCCCCTCAACGCCTTGACTGCGCCTAGAAATTCTGTCCATAAAAGTTATGAACAGAATCGGTGACAAAGGGCAGCCTTGGCGGAGTCCAACCCTCACTGGAAACGTGTCCGACTTACTGCCGGCAATGCGGACCAAGCTCTGGCACTGATCATACAGGGAGCGGACTGCCACAATCAGACAGTCTGATACCCCACACTCTCTGAGCACTCCCCACAGGACTTTCCTTTTGTAATATGATTATGAAATAAAAAGAAGTAACACTTAAATTCGGATATATGTAAATATCTGCCTCTGACATTATCAACAATGCGATGCACGTGGGGGTTGTGAGTCGGCAGCAAACTCTTGTAGCAAAACAATGTTGAGCATCCTGAACTTTAAGATGCTTTTTATGTTAAACGTTAAACCGCCTCTTGAATAACACAAAGCTGCGTTTCAAGAAAATTCCCAGCCAATTGACTCGGCACGGCTCCATGAAGGAGACAACGACTGCCGACGTCTCCGAACATTGCGGAGATGCGGGAGGCCAAGAGGTGGAATAGCTTTTTCCGGGTGTTACCTTCAAGGGTTGAACAATTGTGTTGGCAGAGGAATGAAACATCTAAACGGAGCGGTCAGAACAGCCTGAGAGTGACCCCCCCCCCTCAAGCTCCAGACTTAGGCTAGAATATGGAGGAATGGAGCACGCAGCCTCGCGAGCATCAAATCTTTATTCAGCGGCGCCCGCTTGCTGCTAAAGCGCATTCCCTTTCAATCCATTAGGGGCCCGCTGTCCCCTTCCCCTTCATCGCACCGGGCGCCCCCCTTAATTTGACAGTGACAGAGCGCCACTTGCAGATTTTAAATTTCATAATTTTAATCTGTCAAGTCTGACATTTAATTAGTGGCTTCCCTAACCTGTGTCTGCCTCGCTCTCTCTGAAGGGCGGCGCCGTGCAAAAGGAGAGGAGGCGAGTGGATGAATATATACGTGCATTAGCAGCTGCTGCGAAGACCATCCAGGGCCAGGGAGGCCATTAGGGCCTAATGCAGACGGATGAGGTTAATAATATTTGGGAAGTGTTGCTCTATTAAGCCCGGCGCTGATTAAGGGAGGGATGCTGATTGGGCCTCTTTTGTTCTGTCTGCAGAGTGGAGGGAGAGACAATGTGGGTCCACTTAATGAGACTCTTTACACACCTGGACCGGCCTCACAACTTCAGAACAGATGGACATTCCTCAGAATCTTCCGTCTCCCAAAAAAGAAAGAGCTGGCTTGATTGCGTTTGCCGCACTTTTGAGGGTGTTATTAATGATGTTCCTTCAGATTCACTTCACTCCAAAAAGTGGAAACTTCCAGAAATACAAAAACCCCAAACCAGTGAAGTTGGCACCTTGTGTAATTCGTAAATAAAAACAGTGATTTGCAAATCCTTTTTAACTTATATTCAATAGAATACATACTTGCCAACCTTGAGACCTCCGATTTCGGGAGGTGGGGGTGGGCGTGGTCGGGGTGGGAGGGGGGCGTGGTTGGGGCGTGGCTAAAAGGGGAGGAGTATATTTACAGCTAGAATTCACCGAGTCAAGTATTTCATATATATATATATTTGTCATATATATATATATATATATATATATATATATATATATATATATATATATATATATATATATATATATACAGGCCAGCCTGTACCCACCCACTCTGTGCCCTATATAAACCATGGTATGCGAATGCTCCCATTAAAATCTCCTGATGATTGAGGGTACCCCCCTCATGAAACAGGCCTGTAGAGATGAAATAGTCTTGTGATTTTTTTCCCACACATATATATATATATATATATATATATATATATATATATATATATATATATAACAAATACTTGACGTTCAGTGAATTCTAGCTATATTTTTATATATATATATATATATACAGGTAAAAGCCAGTAAATTAGAATATTTTGAAAAACTTGATTTATTTCAGTAATTGCATTCAAAAGGTGTAACTTGTACATTATATTTATTCATTGCACACAGACTGATGCATTCAAATGTTTATTTCATTTAATTTTGATGATTTGAAGTGGCAACAAATGAAAATCCAAAATTCCGTGTGTCACAAAATTAGAATATTGGGGTTAAATTTTGAAGACACCTGGTGCCACAAACTAATCAGCTGATTAACTCAAAACACCTGCAAAGGGCTTTAAATGGTCTCTCAGTCCAGTTCTGAAGCCTACACAAACATGGGGAAGACTTCAGATTTGACAGCTGTCCAAAAGGCAACCATCGACACATTGCACAAGGAGGGAAAGACACAAAAGGTTATTGCTGAAGAGGCTGGCTGTTCTCAGAGCTCTGTGTCCAAACACATTAATGGAGAGGCAAAGGGAAGAAAAAACTGTGGTCAGAAAAAGTGTACAAGCGATAGGGATCACCGTGCCCTGGTCAAGATTGTGAAAAAAAACCCATTCAAAAATGTGTGGGAGATTCAAAAGGAGTGGACAGCTGCTGGAGTCAGTGCTTCAAGATCCACCACCAAGAGACGCTTGAAAGACATGGGTTTCAACTGCCGCATACCTTGTGTCAAGCCACTGTTGACCAAGAAACAGCGCGCAAAGCGTCTCACCTGGGCTAAGGGAAAAAAGAGCTGGACTGCTGCTGAGTGGTCCAAAGTCATGTTTTCTGACGAAAGCAAATTTTGCATTTCCTTTGGAAATCGAGGTCCCAGAGTCTGGAGGAAGACAGGAGAGGCACAGGATCCACGTTGCCTGAAGTCTAGTGTAAAGTTTCCACCATCAGTGATGGTTTGAGGTGCCATGTCATCTGCTGGTGTCGGTCCACTCTGTTTCCTGAGATCCAGGGTCAACGCAGCCGTCTACCAGCAAGTTTTAGAGCACTTCATGCTTCCTGCTGCTGACCTGCTCTATGGAGATGGAGATTTCAAGTTCCAACAGGACTTGGCGCCTGCACACAGTGCAAAATCTACCCGTGCCTGGTTTACGGACAATGGTATTTCTGTTCTAAATTGGCCCGCCAACTCCCCTGACCTTAGCCCCATAGAAAATCTGTGGGGTATTGTGAAAAGGAAGATGCAGAATGCCAGACCCAAAAACGCAGAAGAGTTGAAGGCCACTATCAGAGCAACCTGGGCTCTCATAACACCTGAGCAGTGCCAGAAACTCATCGACTCCATGCCACGCCGCATTAACGCAGTAATTGAGGCAAAAGGAGCTCCAACCAAGTATTGAGTATTGTACATGCTCATATTTTTCATTTTCATACTTTTCAGTTGGCCAACATTTCTAAAAATCCCTTTTTTGTATTAGCCTTAAGTAATATTCTAATTTTGTGACTACACGGAATTTTGGATTTTCATTTGTTGCCACTTCAAATCATCAAAATTAAATGAAATAAACATTTGAATGCATCAGTCTGTGTGCAATGAATAAATATAATGTACAAGTTACACCTTTTGAATGCAATTACTGAAATAAATCGAGTTTTTCAAAATATTCTAATTTACTGGCTTTTACATGTATATATATATATATATATATATATATATATATATATATATATATATATATATATATATATATATATATATATATATATATATATATATTTATATATATATATATATAATATATATATATATATATATAAATATATATATATATATATATATATATATATATATATATATGTATATATATATATATATATATATATATATATATATATATATATATATATATATATATATATACATCCTAAAAATATGCAAACAAAACTGTGTTTAGATAATTGATACTTCAAACTTGCATAAATAAATCTTAAGGAATATAACATAACTTGGCTTCTGAGAGCTTCAAAATGTAATGAATAAAATGCTAAAGTTGTTGATAAACAAGCAATTATTTTAATAATTAAATATGGTCATTTTAAATGAATTATGATCATTTAAAATTAATTATTTCAAATATGTTTATTTTAATGTATAATTCTATGGCTGGATGTAATAAGGAGTCAGAAAAAATACAAATAAAAATACAATAAATTTTGATGTTTTTAGCAAAATATAGTAAACATTTATTTGTATTTTTTTAATTTTTTTTAAATTAATAAATATATTTGTTTTTAGGTAAGATAAACATAATAATACAATTTATCTCTAGTCTGGATGATTTAGTTCTTGTCACCCTGTTGTCCTCCCGTCATAAAAAAAGGCTGTCCTCACTCAGGTCCGCATGGAGCTGGAGGGGGCGTGGCCTCCAGTTCCGGCTGAAAATCGGGAGATTTTCGGGAGAATATTTGTCCCGGGAGGTTTTCGGGAGAGGCACTGAATTTCGGGAGTCTCCCGGAAAATTCGGGAGGGTTGGCAAGTATGAGTTAAAGTTAAGTTAAAGTACCAATGATTGTCACACACACACTAGGTGTGGTGAAATGTGTCCTCTGCATTTGACCCATCCCCTTGATCACCCCCTGGGAGGTGAGGGGAGCAGTGGGCAGCAGCGGCGCCGCGCCCGGGAATAATTTTTGGTGATTTAACCCCCAATTCCAACCCTTGATGCTGAGTGCTAAGCAGGGAAGAATGCTGGTATGAGCTTTTAAACATAACCCGTTAACTGCTGCCAATCAAATGGTGAATAAGATACTCTTTAGGGTTCATATGTTTGTAAATCTGACTGTGATGAAGTCAGTGCCTCACCCATACCTGCCAACTTTTGAAATCAGAAAAACCTAGTAGCCAGGGTCCAGGGGCCGCAGGCCCCGGTAGGTCCAGGACAAAGTCCTGGTGGGGGGGTTCAGGCTTCGCCCCCCGACGCAAAATGATTATTAGCATTCAGACAGGTTAAAATGTTGCTAAAACCATCACTTTTCTATCAGTCACAGTGACTTTTCAAAACAAAAATATTACAGCAAAAATCATATGGGTTGATTGACATGTTTCTTCTGTAAGCTAACTTCAATAGTTTGAAATTATTTTGACAGTTAATGCCAGTTATCCTGTCAACCTTTCACAAGACTTCAATTTGTTAATTGAAAGTATAAACAGTATAAACACTTTTTACAGTAAACAAATGGTAAAACAGTACTAAACAATTCCATTTAAAAAAAAAAAATTGGTGTCATTATTAACTTTCTGTCCAAGCTTGTATAATCTACTGCCTTGTTCAATTGTAAAAAATATTCTGTGCCTACAATTCACATTTCTATCACAATTATCATACTGTAAACATGGTAAGCTACCTTCATTAAAATTAATAGTCCTGTCAATAGCATGGAATTACAATTCAAATGTAGTTTTTTGTAAGCCTTTCAAAAGAATTCAAAATATGAAAAATTAATGAAAAATTAATTTAAGCCATCAGACACTTGAAAAGTGGCACATCACATCTCTAATGTAATCATTTGAACTTTTCAACAGAAATAGCACTGCAAAAATATTAAGGACATACTTCTGTATTTTGGTAGTTATGCTGTCAACATTTAACAAGATTTCTTCAACTTGGACTTGAAAGCATAAATAGTATAAACACTTTTAACAGTATGTCGTGCTGTGAAATACAGCCGACAGGATTGCGCACCAAACACGAAGCAAGGCCAAAGCGCATGCATGGTGCAGGAGAACAAAGGACTTCTTTCATTTAAGGTTTGTGATAAACCATCAAACTCATTCGTTAAAAGGACTCTATAGTAATATAAAGCAAATTTTTCTGGACATTATCATGCAAGAAAAGTTTATTTTTGGGACCGCGATCACCGCGTAATGATTTTTAAAGGTTGCATTACAAACATTTAACTGTCCCATGTGATCAGCCAGTGCGATTGGAAATCCATGCTCAATTATTGCCTCCGTAAATAAAACTTCGGCATTTATCACATCCAAAGAATCTGTTTGGGCGACGAAAAACGTTGAAAGTTTTCCACTTGTATCGCTAGCAACGGCATTAGACTTGTGTTTTTTTGTCCCGACGTGGTCTTTTACATCGCTAATTCCTCCGTGTCCGATCGAAAAATCTTGTCTGCACAAGGTGCAATTCGCGTAGTTTTCACCCTTTTTGGAACGGATAATTATTCCCGGATAGGCTTTTGAATATTCTTCACGGAATGACTGCAGTTTTCTTTTCGGTTTAAGACTCGTTTGCGATTTTTCTCCGGCTGATTCCATGATCGTTCGCTCGTTTGGAAACAATGGCAACTGGCGCCTCGTGCTTGGCAGCGGTGCTATAAATAGCCTCGCGCATGGCATTCGGAATGGCTCGATAGGAAGTTACGGGAAGCAGTGTCGATTGTCATTGTTGTTACGCGATTTCGTGAATAAAACTTAAAAAAAAATTATTTTTTTTAATTAATGAAAAACCGTATTTTTCATCACTGCAACCGTAACCCGGAATAGGTTGATGAAAACCGTACTAATTACGGGAAAATCGGAGTAGTTGGCAGGTATGCAGTATGTCTAATGCTGCTGTTATATTCCATGTCACACACAGAGTCGTACAAGTGCGGATTTGTCTTAGGAGGTCATGTCCAACTTTGTGTTGACTACTCAGGGATAGAATTATCACAGAGGTGAGATGATCACATGAATAAAAAAACAGCCAGCGAACTCATTACTAAAGCTATTATTCATTCATTAGCATTATTAAAGGGCCTAATAGACACCGGCACTCCTCCCGAGTCCCCTCGCCTCGTCTTCAACTGGGTCCCGGCTCCTCGGTCCCTCCCATTTCTCCACATGAAAAGAAAAGCACATCAAACGAGGCCTGGCTCTCCACGACGTGTTGGGGATTCGCAGGTGTGCAGTCGCGCTCTGCAGGGGGCGGGGCTGGTCGGCCTTGCAGTGCATTCTACTCCGGCCTTGCTGTGACACTCATCGGGAACCATAACAAACCCCCTCATTAGGCCGGGGTTGAGAACAGGGCTAATTAGGTCCCCTGTTTGAAACCCCCCGCTCCTCCTCCACGTCGCAGGGAAATGCTGACATGTATGCAGGCGAGTTCAATCAAGTGTTTGGAGAACTTGCACACAAAAGACCTGCAAGCTCAACAATGAGCGACTTGAGGCTCGGTTGCCCAAACTGAGGCGAGAGGCCCTAAAGGCCTCGATTATACTGCACCCATACTTGCCAACCCTCCCGAATTTTCCGGGAGACTCCCGAAATTCAGCGCTTCTCCCGAAAAACCTCCCGGGACAAATATTCTCACTCAAAGCTGCAAGCAGCATTGGTCGGGCCCGCATATTTGGCAGGTGCTAGTCCTAAGTGTCCCAATACTTTTGTTCAATTTTCGTCATAAGTGTCCCAATACTTTTGTTTAGTGTACCTACCTTGTCTGCATTGTGTGGGCACGCTGGTGCTTCCTGCTTTTAAGCAGCCTTCTAGAAAAAACAGCAGCATCAGCGCAGCGGCTCTTTGAAGGGTCATAAAATCAAAACCGGAGCCGGTATTAAAACTCTTTCGATAACTTTTAATGAAAAGGGTTCAATCTCTCTCCTGTGTTAGTTTGAAGCCGAAACGACAAACACGCTCAGAGGACATAATTTTTGAAGAAAGGTGACCGGTTTTTACAAAAATGTTGTGTAGAAGGGGGAATAGCAAACTTCCTGTAGATTTTTGCTGGGGGTTGTCAATTTATGAAATGTAGGTCTAAGTCAGACCTACAGAGAGGTTTTGTTTCATATCTCTCCGACCTTCCCAGTGGGAGTTACAGGCAGTTTTGTCATTCTTTTCTTCCGAGGAGCAGTTTTTTTCTGCGTTTTATTCAAAAATTGCGCTAGAGCGCAATTTTTGAGATTTGGGGTTAGGTTTTTTTATTAGATCACAGTTTTAGGCAGTCCTGATGTGTGTGTTCAGTTTGGTGAGTTTTGAAGCATGTTAAGGGGGTCAAACTACAGCTCAAAGAGGCAAAAGTGACTGTTTTTAGTACTTTTTTGTCTTGAAGGGGGAATGGCCAACTTCCTGTTGATTTTTGCCCGAAGATATACAATTATGAAAACTAGGTATAAGTCAGACCTACATAGAAGTTTTTGTTTCATGTCTCTCCGACCTTCCTAGTGGGAGATATAGGCAGTCTAGTTTTTTTTTTTTCCTAGGGGGCGCTAGAGCGCAATTTTGAGTTTTGGGGTTTGGTTTTTTTTATTAAAAGACAATTTTCGACAAAAGACAAATTTAGATTCAATTTTTGCAGCACCTGAGTGAGGACAGCCTTTTTTCATGACGGGAGGACAACAGGGTGACAAGAACTAAATCATCCAGACTAGAGATAAATTGTATTATTATGTGTATCTTACCTAAAAATAAATATATTTATTAAATTAAAAAAACAAAAAACGAAATACATTTTTACTATATTTTGCTAAAAACATCAAAATTAATTGTATTTTTATTTGTATTTTTCCTGACTCCTTATTACATCCAGCCATAGAATTATACATTAAAATAAACATATTTGAAATAATTAATTTTAAATGATCATAATTCATTTAAAATGACCATATTTAATTATTAAATAATTGCCTGTTTATCAACAACTTTAGCATTTTATTCATTACATTTTGAAGCTCTCAGAAGCCAAGTTATGTTATATTCCTTAAGATTTATTTATGCAAGTTTGAAGTATCAATTATCTAAACACAGTTTTGTTTGCATATTTTCAGGATATATATATATATATATATATATATATATATATATATATATATATATATATATATATATATATATGTATGAAATACTTGACTTGGTGAATTCTAGCTGTCAATATACTCCTCCTCTCTTAACCACGCCCCCAACCACGCCCCGCCCCACCCCTGACCACGCCCCCCGCCTCCCGAAATCGGAGGTCTCAAGGTTGGCAAGTATGTACTGCACCACAAATAAAGAGTTTTTTGCCCTCAAGTGACACAGATCGGATTTTTTTTTGCCAGTCTAAACGCTCCAAAGTTCTTCAAATCTGATCTTTTTGCATCAGATTCAGGCCACATCAGGAGATAGTCCGAATCTGATTGGAATCCGATCTTATATAGTATAAGTTGTCATGTCTGTGTGATCATGTTTTTTGTTTTGGTCATGTTCGGTTTTGTTTTTGGACTTTTTGTGCACTTTTGTTTTGTCACCATAGCAACCATTAGTTTTCACCTGTCACGTCACGCATCTGTTTTCGTTAACCGTGTCTATAGTATTTAATAGAGAATGCGCGGATAGGCAATTATTTCATCCGCAACCGCATCACAAAAGTCGTCAACCATCCGCATCCACCCGAACTAACATTTAATCAAAACCGCACCCGCCCGTTGTTATATATCTAATATAGACGATGCAAGGCATTAGTGAGGTTATAAAGCTTTTGCCTGTTAAAGAAAGGAGACTGATCCAATGCAGCAGAGACATTCAATGCGTGCCACGCGCAATCATCTGGGAGCCGCGCTGAGCGCACCTCCAAGAGCGCTCGCGCCACTCAAACTGCTGCAGGCAGCTGCGTTCTATCTTGTTTTAACATCCTGTGGCACTCTTCTGGGATCACGGCGGGCGAAACTGCTCATGCTCAGGGTGTTTGTGGAGGTTTCGGGGTTTTGCACAAATGTGATGCACCATGTTAGATGTCCCGGTTTTGTGACTGTCGTAGACATAAACAGCGTCGCAGCTCTTGCAAATCACGTAGCCAGCATTACTATCATCCTGATTTACAACCTCATAAAAACGAGTCCACGCTGAACTTTTCTGGCCTTTTTTTCCCCTGGTCTTTAGTATTCCCTTTTTTAGTTTGTCGCGTACCACGTTTGCTGCCGGCGTTGCCATCTCTTTTTTTTCTTCTTCTTCTGTTGTGGCATATGCTGCAGGTGCCTGCTCGTTTTTCGTATGTGGGTAACAACATTTAACTATGTATATATATTTCCGAATTGGTTTAACTGCCACCCGCCTGAATCTATTTAAAATCTAATTTTTTTTAAATTTCAACCGCCCGACCTGACCCGCGGATAAAATCTAATTTTTTTTTTATTTCAACCGCCCGACCCGCGGATAATCCGCGGACTCCGCGGTTGTGTCCGCAAACCGCGCATCTCTAGTATTTAAGTTCATTGTTTTCAGTTTGTCGTGCTGACGACATCTGTCATGACTAGGACTGTGGCGTGGTTTGTTCTCCCGAGGTGCAAAATATTTGGACCATACATGGCGTGAAGGGGAGTACATGATTTATTTAAACACTTGTTGCGTTTTGGACCAGTTGTTCCTCCCAGGGAATTCAAGTCACAATTCGCTCCCAAGTTCTTTCCGACACTTAAAGCTGAGTTGAAAAACCACCAGAGACAGAATAGGTATTTTGTTGTATATTCTCAAAGCTTTGCCAAAATACATTTTGATTGAGACCAGTCTAACCATAGAACCTTCTATCGCGCACACCCAAAATGGTCTGTCTTCTCGATCCCACCACCCTCTCTCTCGTCCCATCTCTGTAGACAAAACAAAATGCTAGTCTAAACACATTCCAAAGAACTCAAGGTTTACACACATAGTATACTTGCTGACAGAGCATCAAGAGAATAAATGGAAAACACGAGCTGTGTTCAAATATGACTAAGAAATGAAAGAAGTACAACTTAAATTCAGATATATGTAAATATCAGCCTCCGACACACTATAACTACAAAAAAAAAAAAGGATCAAACAAAAGGCGCGCACAGGGGCGGAAGTACAAAACTTGACTATAAACAAAAAACTTGCACAAAGGCAGAAACTATGAACAATTAAACAAAACTTGCAAACTATGGCATGAATAAAGAAAACTTACTTGGACGAGAAACCGGCATGAAAAAAAGAGCAGCAAGGGTCTTAAGGGTGTGTGGAGCATAATTGTGGGATGTCGTCAGAACGACAAACTGAAAACAATGAACTTAAATACTATAGACATGATTAACGAAAACAGGTGCGTGACGTGACAGGTGAAAACTAATGGTTGCTATGGTGACAAAACAAAAGTGCACAAAAAGTCCAAAAAACAAAACCGAACATGACCAAAACAAAAACATGATCACACAGACATGACATAAGTCACAACAGGCTGAATAAGTGTACGTTATATGAGGCATAAATAACCAACTGGTATGTTAACGTAACATATTATGGTAAGAGTCATTCAAATAACTATAACATATAGAACATGCTATACGTTTACCAAACAATCTGTCACTCCTAATCGCTAAATCCCATGAAATCTTATACGTCTAGTCTCTTACGTCAATGAGATAAATAATATTATAATGTGTTAATCATTTCACACATAAGTCACTCCTGAGTATAAGTCGCACCCCCGGCCAAACTGTGAAAAAAACTGCGACTTATAGTCCGAAAAATACGGTATGTTGAAATAATATCCAAACGGAAATATGGAGGAGCTGCTGATGGTGTGTTTGACAGATAACAGCTCGCAGAAGTCCACTCTGCAAAGTAAATGCTGCACAATATCAAAACATTCAGTGTTTCCCACACATTCATTTATTTGTGGCGGCCCGCCACGAAAGAATTACGTCCGCCACAAATGGATTTTTCGGCTTTTGACTCGCTCGAGCGCTCATAAAAGCAATGGGACTCTGTCTGTGAATGTACCTTGTAGTTACAACTCCGGTGCAGTAGGTGGCGGTAGCCTACTATGCATTGTAACTCCGCCAATAGCACTTAATTCACCTGGTGGGCCAGAAGAAGAAGAAGAAGAAGAAGAAGACGAAGAAGAAGAAGACGAAGACGAAGAAGACGAAGACGAAGACGAACGGACGGGATCAAAATATGAGGGTAATATAGGTTATAGGTAGATAGGTTATAGCTGCATCGCTCGCGGCTCGTCATATATTTAACGTTAATCCGCGATTTCACTGAGCGTTTCACTGACAGTGAGCAGCCTGAAGCTGCTTCATTAACACCGCCGCTGTTTGACTCGGGGGCCGGGCAGACGCACGTAATAACAATCACCTGTTTTCATACCGACGAGCTAACGTGTTCAGGTTATAACCCTGTTGTCAATAAACACACGTGGAGACGGTGCTTCAGATACTACATTAATACTCAAGCTAAAATGTCCACTGTCCACTGCAGCATGTGAATGCAATGAAAAGAATAAAGTCTGAGCCAACCAGCTGTTAAAATGTTGTCCAGGTTAATGTTTTGGCCATTAAAAGCCCTTCATTTCAAGGTTTCAACTGTGATCGGGCTTTAAACAGGTGGCTGACCTGTTCAGATGGGTGTAACTACTACTGGTCAAATAATGTGAAATAGCATTTCATTTTACATGTATGCAATGCCATTTAAATGTAATTATAGATAATAATAATAATAATAATAAATACTGTGTGGTGTTGTAAATAGTCAACGGGAAGGATTTTAGTAAGATATAAGCCATGAGCACGACACAGCCAGAAAAAAACCTAGGCAGGACAAGTAAAAATATTGGGGCAAGTAGATTTGAGAAGTCGGGCAAGTAGAAAAATTAGGGCGGAGGGAACAGGTGAGACTCAGCAAACACTGAAAAATAAAGCAGGGTCAGATCAGAAATGCACTTTTCTCATGAAAAGGGTCCTAATTTATATTCTTATGTGCCTTATAGAGAGGACCACGACAAAACATAGAGCGACTAGCTCCAGTGCGACCTGTTCAGCAGCAGCAGGAGGAGGAGGAGGAGAAGGTTGACTGACTGTGGCAGGACACCTCTGCCTCTGTTTCACTTCATGTTGCTGGTAAATAATATGGTTGTAGTAGTAGGCTAAAGTTAAATTATTTAGTATGCACTAATTAAAGGGGCAGAGCTTTAAGAGACATTTTAGCTTTTATATTTTATAAGATATATTTTTTGTAAGAACCACAATTAATAAATATATTTCAGTGAATAACTAATTGTTCAAATCTGAATATAAATATGTACATAAAGTGTTGTAATTATATTCCAACTCCGCGTTCTTCTTTGTCATCGCCGCTGCCGCCGCCACCCCCCACCCCCCGACCACACCACCACAAATAGATGCCTGCCCTGTGGGAAACACTGACATTACTTCATAAAACTACTGTAGTTGTTTCTAGTACATTCTATTGTATTGTTTTTCTTACAATATTCCTATGTAAAAACATTATTCACATGTTAACATGGCTGTAAACTACAAAGGGCTATTTTTATGAACAAAATGTGCTCAGGAGGATAAGTCGAGAGTGGAGATGTCCAATAATATCGGAATGCCGATATGCTTTAAAATGTAATATCGGAAATTATCGGTACCGGTTTCAAAAAGTAAAATGTATGACTTTTTAAAAGGCCGCTGTGTACACGGACGTAGGGAGAAGTACAGAGCGCCAATAAACCTTAAAGGCACTGCCTGTCACATAATATCTACGGCTTTTCACACACACAAGTGAATGCAAATTACACTTGGTCAACAGCCATACAGGTCACACTGAGGGTGGCCGTATAAACAAGTTTAACACTGTTACAAATATGCGCCACACTGTGAACCCGCACCAAACAAGAATGACAAACACATTTCGGGGAGAACATCCGCACCGTAACACAACATAAACACAACAGAACAAATACCCAGAAGCCCTTGCAGCACTAACTCTTCCGGGACGCTACAATATACACCCCACCCCCCACCTCAACCTCCTCATGCTCTCTCAGGGAGAGCATGTCCCAAATTCCAAGCTGCTGTTTTGAGGCATGTTAAGAAAAAATAATGCACTTTGTGACTTCAATAATAAATTATGACTTTTTGGTCAATGATTCCTCACAAAAAACTGAACTTTAATCTGGTAAAATCAATAAGTTTATTTTGCAATATTAAATTTTTTTCCTTTTAAAATGAAGACTTTATTCTTGCAATGTTTTCATTAATGAGCGAGAACAGTGCACCTTGGAATCCTCATTTGTTTTGTTTACGATTACAATAAACTCTTCATACATGATGCTGGGGAATGAACTAAATGTTTCATTGGTTTTCAAAATAAATTGATTTATTTCTTCTTTTAAATATAGGATTTTATACTTTATAAATTTAGACTTTTAATGATAAAATTCTGTCGTATTTTTAGTCCATTCATGTTTTTCACAAATATAATTTATGATTTGTTTTATTAAATTATATCTAATAGGTTAGTAATCTTTTTTTGTAAGATGCTGATTTTTTTTGTTGTGACCTTATGCTTGTGAAATTTGTAATTTTTTAAATAAAATTATAGTGTAATTTCAGTAAAATTATGATTTTTTTCACTCCAGATTGCAACTAAAAATGCCTTTATCTTGACTTGACTTTTTTATCTCAAGTTTTTTTTTCTTGTAAAATTTTTCTCATAGTTTCTCATAACTTTTTCCTCTGTTATTAAAAGAAAAATACTGAAATTTCCCTCAAGATTCCAGTAACTTTCTTTTTTTCCTCTCAAAAGGATATTATAGCCATTGTATTAATGTTATGGTAAAATTTTGACTTTGTACGCCATAATTACTTTTTTCTTTTAAAAATATACAGGTAAAAGCCAGTAAATTAGAATATTTTGAAAAACTTGATTTATTTCAGTAATTGCATTCAAAAGGTGTAACTTGTACATTATATTTATTCATTGCACACAGACTGATGCATTCAAATGTTTATTTCATTTAATTTTGATGATTTGAAGTGGCAACAAATGAAAATCCAAAATTCCGTGTGTCACAAAATTATAATATTGTGTAAGGCTAATACAAAAAAGGGATTTTTAGAAATGTTGGCCAACTGAAAAGTATGAAAATGAAAAATATGAGCATGTACAATACTCAATACTTGGTTGGAGCTCCTTTTGCCTCAATTACTGCGTTAATGCGGCGTGGCATGGAGTCGATGAGTTTCTGGCACTGCTCAGGTGTTATGAGAGCCCAGGTTGCTCTGATAGTGGCCTTCAACTCTTCTGCGTTTTTGGGTCTGGCATTCTGCATCTTCCTTTTCACAATACCCCACAGATTTTCTATGGGGCTAAGGTCAGGGGAGTTGGCGGGCCAATTTAGAACAGAAATACCATGGTCCGTAAACCAGGCACGGATAGATTTTGCGCTGTGTGCAGGCGCCAAGTCCTGTTGGAACTTGAAATCTCCATCTCCATAGAGCAGGTCAGCAGCAGGAAGCATGAAGTGCTCTAAAACTTGCTGGTAGACGGCTGCGTTGACCCTGGATCTCAGGAAACAGAGTGGACCGACACCAGCAGATGACATGGCACCCCAAACCATCACTGATGGTGGAAACTTTACACTAGACTTCAGGCAACGTGGATCCTGTGCCTCTCCTGTCTTCCTCCAGACTCTGGGACCTCGATTTCCAAAGGAAATGCAAAATTTGCATGGTTGGGTGATGGTTTGGGGTGCCATGTCAACTGCTGGTGTCGGTCCACTCTGTTTCCTGAGATCCAGAGTCAACGCAGCTGTCTACCAGCAAGTTTTAGAGCACTTCATGCTTCCTGCTGCTGACCTGCTCTATGGAGATGGAGATTTCAAGTTCCAACAGGACTTGGCGCCTGCACACAGCGCAAAATCTACCCGTGCCTGGTTTACGGACCATGGTATTTCTGTTCTAAATTGGCCTGCCAACTCCCCTGACCTTAGCCCCATAGAAAATCTGTGGGGTATTGTGAAAAGGAAGATGCAGAATCCCAGACCCAAAAACGCAGAAGAGTTGAAGGCCACTATCAGAGCAACCTGGGCTCTCATAACACCTGAGCAGTGCCAGAAACTCATCGACTCCATGCCACGCCGCATTAACGCAGTAATTGAGGCAAAAGGAGCTCCAACCAAGTATTGAGTATTGTACATGCTCATATTTTTCATTTTCATACTTTTCAGTTGGCCAACATTTCTAAAAATCCCTTTTTTGTATTAGCCTTAAGTAATATTCTAATTTTGTGACACACGGAATTTTGGATTTTCATTTGTTGCCACTTCAAATCATCAAAATTAAATGAAATAAACATTTGAATGCATCAGTCTGTGTGCAATGAATAAATATAATGTACAAGTTACACCTTTTGAATGCAATTACTGAAATAAATCACGTTTTTCAAAATATTCTAATTTACTGGCTTTTACCTGTATATCGGTATCGCTTGATATGGGAATCGGTAATTAAGAGTTGGACAATATCGGATATTGGCAAAAAAGCCATTATCTGACATCTCTAGTCGAGAGCCAATGCTAAAAAAAAGTCACAGGCCGCGTTTTAGACAGTCCTGCTGTCATCTATTTTGATTATCAAGCAGAAGGACAATTTCTTGGTTGTTTGTCATAAATAATGAGGTTTTCTTTAGTTTGCACACAGCCTGTGCTGAAATTGCAGCACTAAGTGATGTATTTAAGTAAGTTTGGGTCTTCCTCCGCAAGATTGGAACTTAATTCTGCTTACTTTCCAGTGTATGATGAACGTAAAATTACAGTTTTAATGTTTTTTTCCCCCCAAGAAGCAGAGATATTAAAACTTGCATAATGCATGTGTGGGAAAAGTTGTAATAATTATCCAAACAATAGACCTTAGTTAAACATTAATGTCGTCATATAAACACCATCGGCTTCAGCATGTCCAAAAAGAGGAAAAAAAATACAATATTTCCTGTTTGCGGCTCATTATTTTCAAATAAACACGACACAGATGATGAATATGCAAAAAAAAGCAAAGATATTAGCAGCAGCTTCAAAAAGCAAATTCCTTGATTGGTTTTTCTACTTTTAAATACTTGAAGTTGTACTCTGACCTTAAAAGGAGATTTCAGCGGGGAAACAATATAAACACTATTAAGCTCGTCTTTTATCACTGCAGTAGAAAAAAGGGGGGTCTCCTGGCGTTAAATTGCTTTAATATTTGTATTTGCGGCGCCACAATACACTGCATGCATATTGAATGGCGGGACAAAACAAATAAGACTGTCATGTCTGTGTAATCATGTTTTGTTTTAAGTCATGTTTTGTTTAGTTATAGGACTCTTTAGTTTCTGTCTTTTCACTCCCTTGTCTTGTTTCCATGATTACCCCATTGGTTTCACCTGTTCCACGTTTGGACTCATTGTGCACTCTTGTTTGTCACCATAGCAACCCATTAGTTTTCACCTGTCACGTCACGCACCTGTTTCACGTCTTGAGTCACGCACCTGTTTTCGTTAATCATGTCTGTAGTATTTAAGTTCAGTGTTTTTCAGTTTGTCTTCCTGACGACCACACACCACATTTATGCTCTGTCCATTCTTTCCATGTCCATTCCTCAAGCAACTATTTTTGTCCAAGCCAAGTAAGTTTTTGTTCCATGTTTATAGTCTTTTTGGTTTCATAGTTTGTTCTCCGCCATTGTGCGTGTTTTTTGTTTGTACTTTTTTGCTATAGTCTTTTGGTTTCATAGTTTATTCTCCGCTTCTGTGCGCGCTTTTTGCTTGATCCTTTTTTTTTGTATTTATAGTCTTTAAATAAATCATGTACCTTCATTCCCGTCTCGCCCGTGCCAACTTTCCGTTGCATCCTGGAAAAGCTAACACCCAAGATCAAGTCATGACAAAGACTTTATTGCGGATGTTGTGATAAAATTCCTCGCTGGATTATCCATCCATCCATCCATCCATCTTCTTCCGCTTATCCGAGGTCGGGTCGCGGGGGCAGCAGCCTAAGCAGGGATGCCCAGACTTCCCTCTCCCCAGCCACTTCGTCCAGCTCCTCCCGGGGGATCCCGAGGCGTTCCCAGGCCAGCCGGGAGACATAGTCTTCCCAAAGTGTCCTGGGTCTTCCTCGTGGCCTCCTACCGGTCGGACATGCCCTAAACACCTCCTTAGGGAGGCGCTCGGGTGGCATCCTGACCAGATGCCCGAACCACCTCATCTGGCTCCTCTCGATGCGGAGGAGCAGCGGCTTTACTTTGAGCTCCCCCCGGATGACAGAGCTTCTCACCCTATCTCTAAGGGAGAGCCCCGCCACCCGGCGGAGGAAACTCATTTCGGCCGCTTGTACCCGTGATCTTGTCCTTTCGGTCATAACCCAAAGCTCATGACCATAGGTGAGGATGGGAACGTAGATCGACCGGTAAATTGAGAGCTTTGCCTTCCGGCTCAGCTCCTTCTTCACCACAACGGATCGATACAGCGTCCGCATTACTGAAGACGCCGCACCGATCCGCCTGTCGATCTCACGATCCACTCTTCCCTCACTCGTGAACAAGACTCCGAGGTACTTGAACTCCTCCACTTGGGGCAAGATCTCCTCCCCAACCCGGAGATGGCACTCCACCCTTTTCCGGGCGAGAACCATGGACTCGGACTTGGAGGTGCTGATTCTCATCCCAGTCAGCTGCGAACGGATCCAGTGAGAGCTGAAGATCCTGGCCAGATGAAGCCATCAGGACCACATCATCTGCAAAAAGCAGAGACCTAATCCTGCAGCCACCAAACCGGATCCCCTCAACGCCTTGACTGCACCTAGAAATTCTGTCCATAAAAGTTATGAACAGAATGGGTGACAAAGGGCAGCCTTGGCGAAGTCCAACCCTCACCGGAAACGTGTCCGACTTACTGCCGGCAATGCGAACCAAGCTCTGACACTGATCATACAGGGAGCGGACCGCCACAATCAGACAGTCCGAAACCCCATACTCTCTGAGCACTCCCCACAGGACTTCCCGAGGGACACGGTCGAATGCCTTCTCCAAGTCCACAAAGCACATGTAGACTGGTTGGGCAAACTCCCATGCACCCTCAAGGACCCTGCCGAGAGTATAGAGCTGGTCCACAGTTCCACGACCAGGACGAAAACCACACTGTTCCTCCTGAATCCGAGGTTCGACTATCCGGCGTAGCCTCCTCTCCAGTACACCTGAATAGACCTTACCGGGAAGGCTGAGGAGTGTGATCCCACGATAGTTAGAACACACCCTCCGGTTCCCCTTTTTAAAGCAAAGGTGGATGTAAAACAAATAGGCCTCAAAGGTCACACAACTGCTTAAAGCAGGGGTGTCCAAACTGCGGCCTGAGTGCTGCCCGCCAGCTTCGTCAATTTGGCCCGCGAGACGTCATGAGTTCAACAAAGCAGCAAATCTTAAACATGAGGGGGTCCCTAAATGACACACATTTGCTGCCATCTTGTGGACAATGTGAGTACATCAGATCAATGACCCTTGAAAGTACATTGGAAAAAAAAAAAAGCACAGCATTTACTTATATGACGGAATCCAAACAACCTACCTTAGTCATGGTGCAAACATTTTTAAAAATGCAACATAAAAGTCAACACACATGGTCACACATAACCTGCCCACTGAACGTTGTGGATATTATGAAAAATGTCCAACTACCATAAAAAAAAAATTAGATCCATTTAAATTAATTAGTGTGCATGATGAGAAAAATGTAAAACACTCCCTCCACACTTATCCATGTTTGGCGCATTTTAGCTGCTTGATATTTCTGATTGATTACAAAACTTTAAGAAGGTCATCGCAGAAGTAAAGAAAGTAGAAGTCAAACTATGTTAGATCCACTATGGACTGGACTCTCACAATATTAGGTTAGATCCACTATGGACTGGACTCTCACAATATTATGTTAGATCCACTATGGACTGGACTCTCACACTATTATGTTAGATCCACTATGGACTGGACTCTCACACTATTATGTTAGACCCACTATGGACTGGACTCTCACACTATTATGTTAGATCCACTATGGACTGGACTCTCACTATTATGTTAGACCCACTATGGACTGGACTCTCACACTATTATGTTAGACCCACTATGGACTGGACTCTCACACTATTATGTTAGACCCACTATGGACTGGACTCTCACTATTATGTTGGATCCACTATGGACTGGACTCTCACTATTATGTTGGATCCACTATGGACTGGGCTCTCACAATATTATGTCAGACCCACTCGACATCCATTGCATTCGGTCTCCCCTAGAGGGGGGGGGGGGGGGGGGGGTTACCCACATATGCGGTCCTCTCCAAGGTTTCTCATAGTCATTCACATCGACGTCCCACCGGGGTGAGTTTTTCCTTGCCCTTATGTGGGCTCTGTACCGAGGATGTCGTTGTGGCTTGTGCAGCCCTTTGAGACACTTGTGATTTAGGGCTATATAAATAAACATTGATTGATTGATTGATTGAACTTTCACATACTCTTGATATTCAATTATAATAATTATATATTCATTATATATCCATCATATTAATATAATATGTACACACACATTATATATACGTAAATATAGATATATGCACATATAAACACGTACATATATATATATATATATGCAAACCCCGTTTCCATATGAGTTGGGAAATTGTGTTAGATGTAAATATAAATGGAATACAATGATTTGCAAATCCCTTTCAAGCCATATTCAGTTGAATATGCTACAAAGACAACATATTTGATGTTCAAATATTTGCAAATAATAATTAACTTAGAATTTCATGGCTGCAACACGTGCCAAAGTAGTTGGGAAAGGGCATGTTCACCACTGTGTTACATGGCCTTTCCTTTTAACAACACTCAGTAAACGTTTGGGAACTGAGGAGACACATTTTTTGAAGCTTCTCAGGTGGAATTCTTTCCCATTCTTGCTTGATGTACAGCTTAAGTTGTTCAACAGTCCGGGGGTCTCCGTTGTGCTATTTTAGGCTTCACATTTTCAATGGGAGACAGGTCTGGACTACAGGCAGGCCAGTCTAGTACCCGCACTCTTTTACTATGAAGCCACGTTGCTGTAACACGTGGCTTGGCATTGTCTTGCTGAAATAAGCAGGGGCGTCCATGGTAACGTTCCTTGGATGGCAACATATGTTGCTCCAAAACCTGTATGTACCTTTCAGCATTAATGGTGCCTTCACAGATGTGTAAGTTACCCATGTCTTGGGCACTAATACACCCCCATACCATCACACATGCTGGCTTTTACAATTTGCGCCTATAACATTCCGGATGGTTCTTTTCCTCTTTGATCCGGAAAACACGACGTCCACAGTTTCCAAAAACAATTTGAAATGTGGACTCGTCAGACCACAGAACACTTTTCCACTTTGTATCAGTTCATCTTAGATGAGCTCAGGCCCAGCGAAGCCGACGGCGTCTCTGGGTGTTGTTGATAAACGATTTTCGCCTTGCATAGGAGAGTTTTAACTTGCACTTACAGATGTAGCGACCAACTGTAGTTACTGACAGTGGGTTTCTGAAGTGTTCCTGAGCCCATGTGGTGATATCCTTTACACACTGATGTCGCTTGTTGATGCAGTACAGCCTGAGGGATGGAAGGTCACGGGCTTAGCTGCTTACGTGCAGTGATTTCTCCAGATTCTCTGAACCCTTTGATGATATTACGGACCGTAGATGGTGAAATCCCTCAATTCCTTGCAATAGCTGGTTGAGAAATGTTGTTCTTAAACTGTTCAACAATTTGCTCACGCATTTGTTGACAAAGTGGTGACCCTCGCCCCATCCTTGTTTGTGAATGACTGAGCATTTCATGGAATCTACTTTTATACCCAATCATGGCACCCACCTGTTCCCAATTTGCCTGCACACCTGTGGGATGTTCCAAATAAGTGTTTGATGAGCATTCCTCAACTTTATCAGTATTTATTGCCACCTTTCCCCCAACTTCTTTGTCACGTGTTGCTGCCATCAAATTCTAAAGTTAATGATTATTTGCAAAAAATATTTTTTTTATCAGTTTGAACATCAAATATGTTGTCACCTCAATCTCCTCATGCTCTCTCAGGGAGAGCATGTCCCAAATTCCAAGCTGCTGTTTTGAGGCATGTTAAAAAAAAAAATGCACTTAATAAACCTTAAAGGCACTGCCTTTGCGTGCCGGCCCAGTCACATAATATCTACAGCTTTTCACACACGCAAGTGAATGCAATGCACACTTGGTCAATAGCCATACAGGTCACACTGAGGGTGGCCGTATAAACAACTTTAACACTGTTACAAATATGCGCCACATTGTGAACCCACACCAAACAAGAATGACAAACACATTTCGGGAGAACATCCGCACCGTAACACAACATAAACACAACAGAACAAATACCCAGAATCCCTTGCAGCACTAACTCTTCCGGGACACTACAATATACACCCCTTGCTACCCCCGACCCAGAACCCTGCCCACCTCAACCTCCTCATGCTCTCTCAGGGAGAGCATGTCCCAAATTCCAAGCTGCTGTTTTGAGGCATGTTAAAAAAAAATAATGCACTTTGTGACTTCAATAATAAATATGGCAGTGCCATGTTGGCCCGTTTTTCCATAACTTGAGTTGATTTATTTTGGAAAACCTTGTTACATTGTTTAATGCATCCAGCGGGGCATCACAACAAAATTAGGCATAATAATGTGTTCATTCCACCACTGTATAC
Source organism: Nerophis lumbriciformis (assembly GCF_033978685.3). Taxonomy (NCBI): domain Eukaryota; kingdom Metazoa; phylum Chordata; class Actinopteri; order Syngnathiformes; family Syngnathidae; genus Nerophis; species Nerophis lumbriciformis. The sequence continues at coordinate 42,697,806 of NC_084560.2, forward strand.
ATCAGTATCGGTTGATATCGGTATCGGTAATTAAGAGTTGGACAATATCGGGATATCAGTAAAAAAGCCATTATCGGACATCTCTAGTTAGCTTCTTTTTACACTTACAGCAGTAAAGAGCGGTCCTTCAAACGTGAAGAAACAAAGGTTTTCGGACGGAAGCAGTTTTGACCCTGGAACAGATTATTTCTATTGTATCCTATGGGAAAAGTGATAGTGTTCCACCTAGGGATGTCCCGATCCGATATTTGGATCGGATCGGCCGCCGATATTTGCAAAAAAATGCGTATCGGCAAGGCATGGGAAAATGCCGATCCAGATCCAGTTTAAAAAAAAAACTCTGGTCCGTGTTTTCCAACGCACCGATTTAAATAATACATTCCACTTTTCTGCTGCTCCCTAATTTCCGTTCCGCATTTTCCAGCACACCTTTAACACATCCACAGGTCTGTGGATTCTCACGCAGTTGCTTTTAGCTGCTGGCATTACACGACAGGCTCTTCTCACTCTTTTCTGTGTCTCCCTCTCACAGACAGCAAGCGCACCTTCTTACATACGTCACATACTGTCACGTCACACGTCACATACGTATACGTCCTCCCCGAGCAGAGAGGTAGCAGCATGGCTAACGTTAGCTGTGATGCTAGCGCAGCCGTGTGACCAACGCTCCCTCTAAGGTGCTCGCCTGTGCAATTGCGCACCGTTTAAGCGTCCTCTGCGCATAGCAATTATATGCCACGCACAAAATCAAATAAAAAAATAAGCGCATAACAATTTTCGACACACGGACACGACAGAGAAAACAGTTTTCGTCATCATTGTTCAAATATTGTGACGTCTGTCGAGACGCTTATCTCCATTCGGTGCCACACGTCCACACCATCAAAATGCCGAGGCAAACATTTCCAGATCAACACCGTATGAAAAAATTTGTGATTTTTTTAGTTGTGATTTCCTTCTCTGCATGAAAGTTTAAAAGTAGCATATATTAATGCAGTATGAAGAAGAATGTTTTAATGTAGACATGCAAGCCTTGAAAGAAAATGTTGAAAATCAAGACTACATTTCCTGCAAATGGGTGCATTTCTACCCTATATTTTAACTTTAGATTTATCCTCATATCAAACTCTTTTGGCTGTCTTTTTGACACTTACATCCGGCGCCCCCCTCCACACCCTGGATTATAAATAATGTAAATAATTCAATGTGATTATCTTGTGTGATGACTGTATTATGATGATAGTATATATCTGATAGTATATATCTGTATCATGAATCAATTTAAGTGGACCCCGACTTAAAGAAGTTGAACAACTTATTGGGGTGTTACCATTTAGTGGTCAATTGTACAGAATATGTACTTCACTGTGCAACCTACTAATAAAAGTCTCAATCAATCAATCAAAACACATAGAATCATCATACTGCTGTGATTATATGCATCAAGTGTTCATTCAAGGCTAAGGCAAAAATATCGAGATATATATCGTGTATCGCAATATGGCCTTAAAATATCGCAATATTAAAAAAAGGCCATATCGCCCAGCCCTAGTTTCAATGATGCCATTTCTGTTTGTCATGTATAATTTTGTCTATTTTGTGTTTATCCTTGAATAAACAGGTCAGTTTCTTGTTACCAACCATTGTGTATTATTCAAACTCCCCTAATTCAGCTGGCTAGTTGTTATCAAGAGTACTAAAACCCTTTTCAACATGATTCTGACAACTAAGTAGGCTAAATAACTTTAAACTTTAATACATGCTCGGATAGGCCAGTATCGGTATCGGATCGGAAGTGCAAAAACCTGGATCGGGACATCCCTAGTTCCACCTTAGGTCTTAATCTCCTTTTCCTCACTGGCTGCCTTTCATCCTGGCTGAGTGATACGTCCTGACAAGTGAATTACAAAAAAAAAATATCTGCCGTGCAGCTGAAAAAGCGCCATCCTTGACTTCCTCTCCCCGCCCTCACGTCTTGATTAAATCACTTTCTCCCTGTAGGATTATTAGGATTCTAATTCAATGGGAATTTCAGGAACTTGTTTGCTTGGTTACCTGTCACGGCGCATCAGCTTGTCATATTAGTGCCGATGCTTCGGCTCCACCTAATCCGCTTTAAACAATTTCATTGGGCGCCGCTCTATAAATCATTCCCTAATGGGATTGACGCGGCGGCGGCGGCGACTAAGCTAAGGTAAACAAATCAGCTTTGTTTTACGTTAGGCAGCAATGAACTTGGTCTTGATCAACTTCCCATCGATTCACGCCCGCCGCAAGGTCAAAATCCCCGCGGCCGCTCATCAGCGGGAGTAACCGGGCAATTACAATTATGCATCGGGCAGAGAAAACACATCCTGCTGTTTTTTTTTGAGTATTCATTTCTTTCTCATCAAAGAGGCATTGAGAGGCCTCTCAAAGTGATGCTGCTGCGCAGAATTCGAGGGGAAGTGCTCGTAATGGTTTTTTGAAAGGCCAAATAACATTAATTTGTAAGTTTATTGACAGGAAAGCTGGGGAGCTCCTTTAAAAACGCATCATATTTTACAAGAGAACGAAAATGTGTTGATTAACGTCTTTTTATTTCGCAGTACGTTTGTCTGGGCCTTGTTGAAAAGGGTGTTATTTGGGGCCGAGCAGCAAAAGCCCTATGGAAATTGCTCTCTTTATGTCACCACGAGGGGGTTTTCGCATCTTACTGCGAGGATTGTTCTCCCAGGACGCTGTCGGAGGCAGATATTTACATATATCCGAATTTTAGTGTTACTTATTTTCTTTCATAGTCATATTTGAAAACAGCTCGTGTTTTCCATCCATCCATCCATCCATCTTCTTCCGCTTATCCGAGGTCGGGTCGCGGGGGCAGCAGCCTAAGCAGGGAAGCCCAGACTTCCCTCTCCCCAGCCACTTCGTCCAGCTCTTCCTGTGGGACCCCGAGGCGTTCCCAGGCCAGCCGGGAGACATAGTCTTCCCAACGTGTCCTGGGTCTTCCCCGCGGCCTCCTACCGGTCGGACGTGCCCTAAACACCTCCCTAGGGAGGCGTTCGGGTGGCATCCTGACCAGATGCCCGAACCACCTCATCTGGCTCCTCTCCATGTGGAGGAGCAGCGGCTTTACTTTGAGCTCCTCACGGATGGCAGAGCTTCTCACCCTATCTCTAAGGGAGAGCCCCGCCACCCGGCGGAGGAAACTCATTTCGGCTGCTTGTACCCGTGATCTTGTCCTTTCGGTCATGACCCAAAGCTCATGACCATAGGTGAGGATGGGAACGTAGATCGACCGGTAAATTGAGAGCTTTGCCTTCCGGCTCAGCTCCTTCTTCACCACAACGGATCGATACAGCGTCCGCATTACTGAAGACGCCGCACCGATCCGCCTGTCGATCTCACGATCCACTCTTCCCCCACTCGTGAACAAGACTTCGAGGTACTTGAACTCCTCCACTTGGGGCAAGATCTCCTCCCCAACCCGGAGATAGCACTCCACCCTTTTCCGGGAGAGAACCATAGACTCGGACTTGGAGGTGCTGATTCCCATCCCAGTCGCTTCACACTCGGCTGCGAACCGATCCAGTGAGAGCTGAAGATCTTGGCCAGATGAAGCCACCAAGACCACATCATCTGCAAATAGCAGAGACCTAATCCTGCAGCCACCAAACCAGATACCCTCAACGCCCTGACTGCGCCTAGAAATTCTGTCCATAAAAGTTCAGAACAGAATGGGTGACAAAGGGCAGCCTTGGCGGAGTCCAAACCTCACTGGAAACGTGTCCGACTTACTGCCGGCAATGCGGACCGAGCTCTGACACTGATCATACAGGGAGCGAACTGCCACAATAAGACAGTCCGTTACCCCATACTCTCTGAGCACTCCCCACAGGACTTCCCGGGGTACACGGTCGAATGCCTTCTCCAAGTCCACAAAGCACATGTAGACTCGTGTTTTCCATTTATTCTCTTTCTGTTTCTCTGCAAGTAAACTGTGTGTGTTAACCTTGAATTCTTTGGAATGTGTTTTGACTAGAGAGAGGAGAGAGGGTTTTGGGGTCGGGAAGACAGACCATTTTAGCGGGGCGATCCGAATGTTCTATGCTGTCTCTGTCAATGTACAGTGTTTCCCACACATTCATTTATTTGTGGCGGCCCGCCACGAAAGAATTATGTCCGCCACAAATGGATTTTTCGGCTTTTGACTCGCTTGACCGCTCATAAAAGCAATGGGACTGTCTGTGAATGTACCTTGTAGTTACAACTCCGGTGCAGTAGGTGGCGGTAGCCTACTATGCATTGTAACTCCGCCAATAGCACTTAATTCACCTGGTGGGCCAGAAGAAGAAGAAGAAGAAGAAGAAGAAGAAGAAGAAGAAGAGGGACGGACGGACGGGATCAAAATACTCGCCGGCTACTTTTCATAATGATGGCGCTTCTTACGTTTCTACCTCAAACGTCCAAAAGCTGCTGAAAGCCTTGATCCAGGATGCCATGGGGAAAAAAACTTAAATGGTGCCTTTTGGCGATAGTTAGCAGCTAGGTGGCTCATAGCCGGCTAGCTAACGCTTGCTAGCATTGCTTCATTTTTACAGGTGTTATAGGTAGATAGGTTATAGCTGCATCGCTCGCGGCTCGTCATATATTTAACGTTAATCCGCGATTTCACCGAGCGTTTCACTGACGGTGAGCAGCCTGACGCTGCTTCATTAACACCGCCGCTGTTTGACTCGGTCACCTGTTTTCATACCGACGAGCTAACGTGTACAGGTTATAACCCTGTTGTCAATAAACACACGTGGACTGAAGCTAAATTGTCCACTGTCCACTGCAGCATGTGAATGCAATGAAAAGAATCAAATCTGAGCCAACCAGCTGTTAAAATGTTGTCCAGGTTAATGTTTTGGCCATTAAAGGCCCTTCATTTCAAGATTTCAACTGTGATCGGGCTTTAAACATGTGGCTGACCTGTTCAGATGAGTGTAACTGCTACTGGTCAAATAATGTGAAATAGCATTTAATTTTACATGTATGCAATGCCATTTAAATGTAATTATAGATAATAATAATAGTAAATACTGTGTAGTGTTGTAAATAGTCAACGGGAAGGATTTTAGTAAGATATAAGCCATGAGCACTACACAGCCAGAAAAAAACCTAGGCAGGACAAGTAAAAATATTGGGGCAAGTAGATTTGAGAAGTCAGGCAAGTAGAAAAAAACCTTAACGTTGAACCCTGCATGTTTTGAGCTGCTGCCGCTTAAGGTTAGACGGCACTGTACATAGAGCGCTTCTGCTCGTTAGTAATAAATTCTAATGTTGGATGTTCACTCCTTCACACAGATGAGTATAGAAAAATATTTTCAACGGCCGAAAAGGGCTGGACTTGGAGAGGAGGTAGGCCTACAGTCCGGACCACAGGAGGTATTATCAAAACGGTGTAGACACTTAGAAATCTCATAAGGAAAGTGAACAGACGTCCATCAGTGTGAAAATTAATTTGCTTCCAATATTTCGAGGCTTCAACTCGTGCCGCAGCTGTGGCAGCTGGCGCAGCTGAGGCAGTAAGAGAGGGCGAGGAGGAAGGGATAGTAAGTACGCAGGGAGATGTTGTAGGAGAGGAGGAAGACAGGCAGCATGTAGAGCCAGCTAGGGCGGAGGCAACAGGTGAGACTCGGCAAACACTGAACAATAAAGCAGGGTCAGATCAGAAATGCACTTTTCTCATGAAAAGGGTCCTATTTTATATTCTTATGTGCCTTATAGAGAGGACCACGACAAAACATAGAGCGACTGGGTTCGATCCAGAATGGCTAAAAATGCCACAATTTAAGTCATGGCTGTATAACACCCAGCACGGTAAGCTCCAATGTCTCCCTCTTCTCTGGAGGAGGGTCTGGCGAGCGAGACTAGCTCCAGTGCGACCTGTTCAGCAGCAGCAGGAGGAGGAGGAGGAGGTTGACTGACTGGCAGGACACCTCTGCCTCTGTTTCACTTTATGTTGCTGGTAAATAATATGGTTGTAGTAGTAGGCTAAAGTTAAATTATTTAGTATGCACTAATTAAAGCGGCAGAGCTTTAAGAGACATTTTAGCTTTTATATTTTATAAGATATATTTTTTTGTAAGAACCACAATTAATAAATATATTTCAGTGAATCACTAATTGTTCAAATCTATATAAATATGTACATAAAGTGTTGTAATTATATTCCAACTCCGCGTACTACTTGGTCATCGCCGCTGCCGCTGCCGCCGCCACCCCCCGCCCTCCGACCACACCACCACAAATAGATACCTGTCCTGTGGGAAACACTGAGAAGCCCTATGGAAATTGCTCTCTTTATGTCACCACGAGGGGGTTTTCGCATCTTACTGCGAGGATTGTTCTCCCAGGACGCTAACTGACTTTTCCGGACAACGGTATCAGGTAAGAACATATTTATTCTCCGAAACTCAAAAGTGTACAAAAAACCCCAGAAAACAACCCGAAGGCGAGCGCGCCTAACCAGTGTTGGGACTAACGCGTTACTGTAACGCCGTTATTTTCGGCGGTAACTGGTAATCTAACGCGTTGTTTTTTATATTCAGTAACTCAGTTACCGTTACTACATGATGCGTTACTGCGTTATTTTACGTTAGAAACAGGTGTCGTTCTTCTGAATCTTCCTCTGTCACAAGCCGGAGAGAAGAAAAGAGGCGCGGTCTATGTGTGTGTCTGGGTGTGGGTGTGGGGAGGGGAGGCACACACGTGATCCGCGGTTTGATATATGAAACAAACAAAAAAAAAAGTTGTTGGCACGTTCAGTCCACACACAGCGTGGTCATGGCGAGCGGAGTAACGGAGGAGCTTGAACGATTGAATCGATGTGTTTATAGGTGCAGACTCGGTTGTGCAAAACGAGGGTTTTAAACACATGCTGAACGTGCTTGAGCCACGTTACGACATCCCGTCGCGCACCCACTTCAGCAATAAGATTGTGCCAGATCTTTATGAGCAGGAGAAGAAAAAAGTTGTGGATGAACTATCCCGAGCATCATCTGTTGCGTTCATGACAGACGGGTGGACGTCCAGCGGAACTATAAGCGCTCACTTCATCACAGCAGACTGGGAGATGAGAAGACACGCCCCCTCTATGAGAGTCACCTTGCGCAGGTACTGACACAAGCACTGGAGGAATGGAAGATAAAGATATCCCAGTCACACGTGATGATGCCAAAAATCAAATAATTACAGAGAATGAGGCAGGACTGGGACCACAGATAGGTGCTTTGCACATGTAGTGAATTTGGCATCACAGAAGGGAATCTCAGTCAATAGGATGGAGCGCCTCCTTGGGAGGATCAGGAAGGAGGTTTCCTACTTCCACCCAAGCACAACAGCTGCTCATGTGCTTAAGACAAAGCAAGAAATGCTAAAGCGGCCTACTCATAAGCTCATACATGATGTCCCAACGAGGTGGAACTCCACTTATGATATGTTGGAGCAGCAGCTGCATTGACCCACAACACCCTGAAGACAAATGTCACCCTGTCTGATGATGATGTGAGAGTGGCAGATAAGGTCCTCCAGGTGCTTAAACCCCTCAAAAGTGTTACATCTCTACTGAGCACTGAAACTTCACCATCTGTGTCAATGATCCCGCCACTGAAAACAAGGATTCTACAATCCATGGCTCCAAGTGTGGAAGACAGCAGCATCACTCCAGATGTCAGCCTTTATTTCACTACCTATGTTTCAAGAAAGATGATGTGCCTTCTTATGTTGCACTTTAACTTGTTTTTTATTAATGGTCATTGGTCCAAGTTTACCAATGATCAGTGTCAGAGCTTGGTCCGCATTGCCGACAGTAAGTCGGACACGTTTCCAGTGAGGGTTGGACTCCGCCAAGGCTGCCCTTTGTCACCCATTCTGTTCATAACTTTTATGGACAGAATTTCTAGGCGCAGTCAAGGCGTTGAGGGGATCCGGTTTGGTGGCTGCAGGATTAGGTCTCTGCTTTTTGCAGATGATGTGGTCCTGATGGCTTCATCTGGCCAGGATCTTCAGCTCTCACTGGATCGGTTCGCAGCCGAGTGTGAAGCGACTGGGATGAGAATCAGCACCTCCAAGTCCGAGTCCATGGTGCTCGCCCGGAAAAGGGTGGAGTGCCATCTCCGGGTTGGGGAGGAGATCTTGCCCCAAGTGGAGGAGTTCAAGTACCTCGGAGTCTTGTTCACAAGTGAGGGAAGAGTGAATCGTGAGATCGACAGGCGGATCGGTGCGGCGTCTTCAGTAATGCGGACGCTGTATCGGTCCGTTGTGGTGAAGAAGGAGCTGAGCCGGAAGGCAAAGCTCTCAATTTACCGGTCGATCTGCGTTCCCATCCTCACCGATGGTCATGAGCTTTGGGTTATGACCGAAAGGACAAGATCACGGGTACAAGCGGCCGAAATGAGTTTCCTCCGCCGGGTGGCGGGGCTCTCCCTTAGAGATAGGGTGAGAAGCTCTGCCATCCGGGAGGAGCTCAAAGTAAAGCCGCTGCTCCTCCACATCGAGAGGAGCCAGATGAGGTGGTTCGGGCATCTGGTCAGGATGCCACCCGAACGCCTCCCTAGGGAGGTGTTTAGGGCACGTCCGACCGGTAGGAGGCCGCGGGGAAGACCCAGGACACGTTGGGAAGACTATGTCTCCCGGCTGGCCTGGGAACGCCTCGGGGTCCCACAGGAAGAGCTGGACGAAGTGGCTGGGGAGAGGGAAGTCTGGGCTTCCCTGCTTAGGCTGCTGCCCCCGCGACCCGACCTCGGATAAGCGGAAGAAGATGGATGGATGGATGGAGTAGCGCATTACTTTTTGGTGTAAGTAACTGAGTTAGTAACTGACTTACTTTTGAAATAAAGTAACTAGTAACTGTAACTAGTTACTGGTTTTCAGTAATCAACCCAACACATGTGCCTAACACATGCGAAAGCTAAGGCAAAAAAACTTAGGACATGAAACATGAAAGTCGCTAACTGTGGCATAAATAAACAAAACCAACAGCTTGTCCGTTACTCTCTGCAATTCCTCTGTCTCACCCTCCTCCCAAGTCAAGAGTCTGGGTGTCATCCTCGACAGCACACTCTCCTTTCAAGCCCACATAAACATCATTACCCGGTCTGCTTACTTTCATCTACGGAACATTAATCGCCTTCGCCCATCCCTTACCCCACGTACTGCTGCCATACTGGTCCATAGCCTGGTCACCTCTCGCCTGGACTACTGCAACTCTCTCCTGTTTGGTCTCCCTCACAAGTCACAAACTTCAGCTCCTCCAGAACTCTGCAGCCCGGATAATCACCAGAACCCCTTCAATCCAGCACATCACCCCTGTTCTGCAGCAACTCCACTGGCTACCCATCAAACATTGTAACCACTTTAAAATAATTCTCCTCACTTTCAAAGCCATCCATAACCTCTCTCCATCTTATCTCTCTGACCTGATCCATGTCACCACGCCCTCACGTTCCCTAAGGTTCTCTTCATCCATCCATCTCACTGTCCCTTTATTTAAAGTGTCCACCATGGGTGCCCGAGCTTTCAGCCGCTCTGCCCCACATCTTTGGAACTCTTTACCACCAGACCTTTGTAACTTAGACTCAATATCCCTCTTCAAATCAAGACTCAAAACACACCTATTCCTGACTGCCTATTCATTGTATAAATAAAATGTATTATTATTATTATTAAAACTTATTTGGCAAGGCACGAGCAGCATGAACAAAGTAATCGCATGACATAAGCATGAAAAGAACAATGTCACCAGACCGACTAACTGGCAACGACAGGCTTAAATAATAGTCTCCCTTGATTAGAGACAGGTGTGACCCGAACGCAAGAGGCAGGTGAAAATCATACGTCGTCATGGAAGCTAAAACAAACAAGGGAGCGCAAACAGGAACTAAAAGAGTCCAAAAACAACAAAAACATAATCCAGACCACAGATCATGCACTGCAAAAAGTGAAATCTAAGTAAGATGAAATATCTCAAATAAGGGTGATATTTGCTTATTTTCTGTCTGATAAGATAATTCTTCTCACTAAGCAGATTTTATGTTAGAGTGTTTTACTTGTTTTAAAGGGGAACATTATCACAATTTCAGAATGGTTAAAACCATTAAAAATCAGTTCCCAGTGGCTTATTTTATTTTTCGAAGTTTTTTTCAAAATGTTACCCATCACGCAATATCCCTAAAAAAAGCTTCAAAGTGCCTGATTTTAACCACCCGTCCATTTTCCTGTGACGTCACATAGTGAAGCCAACACAAACAAACATGGCGCATAGAACAGCAAGCTATAGCGACATTAGCTCGGATTCAGACTCGGATTTCAGCGGCTTAAGCAATTCAACAGATTACGCATGTATTGAAACGGATGGTTGTAGTGTGGAGGCAGGTAGCGAAAACGAAATTGAAGAAGAAACTGAAGCTATTGAGCCATATCGGTTTGAACCGTATGCAAGCGAAACCGACGAAACGACACGACAGCCAGCGACACGGGAGAAAGCGAGGACGAATTCGGCGATCGCCTTCTAACCAACGATTGGTATGTGTTTGTTTGGCATTAAAGGAAACTAACAACTATGAACTAGGTTTACAGCATATGAAATACATTTGGCAACAACATGCACTTTGAGAGTGCAGACAGCCCAGTTTTCATCAATTAATATATTCTGTAGACATACCCTCATGTCAGCAGGCCAGGGAAGCTAGGGTCGATATTCTTCTCGTGATCATCTTCGGGACGGTGTGAGCCAAGACATCCAGGGGGGTTTAGCTCGCTCGTCTGCGGGAACAAACTGCCGCCATCGCTTGCCGTGCTACCGAGGTCCTTTGTCCCTGAATTGCTCACACACTCCGGCAGATTCAATGGGGGTCTGGCGGCAGATTTCTTTGACTTCATCGTTGGAAATGCATCTGCTTTGAGTGTCGCAGGATATCCACACGTTCTTGCCATCTCTGTCGTAGCATAGCTTTCGTCGGTAAAGTGTGCGGAACAAACGTCCAAGGCGTTGAGGGGATCTGGTTTGGTGGCTGCAGGATTAGGTCTCTGCTTTTTGCAGATGATGTGGTCCTGATGGTTTCATCTGGCCAGGATCTTCAGCTCTCACTGGATCGGTTCGCAGCCGAGTGTGAAGCGACTGGGATGAGAATCAGCACCTCCAAGTCCGAGTCCATGGTTCTCGCCCGGAAAAGGGTGGAGTGCCATCTCCGGGTTGGGGAGGAGATCTTGCCCCAAGTGGAGGAGTTCAAGTACCTCGGAGTCTTGTTCACGAGTGAGGGAAGAGTGGATCGTGAGATCGACAGGCGGATCGGTGCGGCGTCTTCAGTGATGCGGAGGCTGTATCGATCCGTTGTGGTGAAGAAGGAGCTGAGCCGGAAGGCAAAGCTCTCAATTTACCGGTCGATCTACGTTCCCATCCTCACCTATGGTCATGAGCTTTGGGTTATGACCGAAAGGACAAGATCACGGGTACAAGCGGCCGAAATGAGTTTCCTCCGCCGGGTGGCGGGGCTCTCCCTTAGAGATAGGGTGAGAAGCTCTGCCATCCGGGGGGAGCTCAAAGTAAAGCCGCTGCTCCTCCACATCGAGAGGAGCCAGATGAGGTGGTTCGGGCATCTGGTCAGGATGCCACCCGAACGCCTCCCTAGGGAGGTGTTTAGGGCACGTCCGACCGGTAGGAGGCCGCGGGGAAGACCCAGGACACGTTGGGAAGACTATGTCTCCCGGCTGGCCTGGGAACGCCTCGGGGTCCCACAGGAAGAGCTGGACGAAGTGGCTGGGGAGAGGGAAGTCTGGGCTTCCCTGCTTAGGCTGCTGCCCACGCGACCCAACCTCGGATAAGCGTAAGAAGATGGATGGATGGATGGATGGTAGCTGTGCAAAATCAGTTGATTAGGGGGTAAAAAATAACAGAACAATTTAAAAATAAAGCTTCCCACAGGCACCTAACGGGTGAAAAATGGTATTTCAACACAGCACGGTGGTGTTTGGCGCCTCGCTGAGGAGGAGCATAGGTGAGTTAATCCCTCCTTGTTGGCAAACATTACAATCCTGCCACAAAAGGTCAAATCCCCTCCCAGGGCGAAAAGCTGCAGGAAATTGCCTGCATTAGGGAGATGTATTGGTGTGAAAAGATCCAATGACACGTCGCTGAACGAGGGAAAGCGTAGCGCTACTTGTTCCCTTCCTGCACCGGCGCTCTGACACACTTTAATAGGATTGCCTCGTTCATCTGTAGGTATTGAATTCCCACTTGATTATTTATTTTTCAGCCGACTGTGCTATGTAAAATCTAGCCTTGATGTGGAGGTGTTTTTAGTCAGCCCCAATGGGAACACGCTGTTGTGTGTGTCTGTTGCTTTAATGCTAACGAGCTGTTTTTGCCATTGTGTGTACAATATCCAATTCTTACATATGCACTTCCGCAGTGGACATTTGTGTTTTGGATAATAAGGGCTATTGTCTTCCCAAATGTGTACCTGACTAAAGAAAAAGCAAGATTTATCACAGATATTGATATTATGATTGGCCTCACGTGAGGCCAATCATAAATTACAAAATACATTTAAAAAAGTATCTATGTCGAGTGTGCAATACAACGGCGCTGCT
>NC_084560.2:42712920-42807920 GCF_033978685.3 Nerophis lumbriciformis
AGTGTACGTTATATGAGGCATAAATAACCAACTGGTATGTTAACGTAACATATTATGGTAAGAGTCATTCAAATAACCAGGGCCGGCCTGTGGCATAGGCCGTATAGGCAAATGCTAAGGGCGCCGTCCATCAGGGGGCGCCATGCCAGTGCCACAAATGTTGGAGAAAAAAAAAAGTTGGTATTATTATTTCTAAATACAAAAAATAATCCCTCGTTAATTAAAATGCAAAGTAAAGCCTATATAATAGAAATATTATTTGTTACAACATTACGCCCCCCTCCACGGTGCGCCCCCTCCCTTACCGTATCATGACTCTTTTTGGACGTCACCACATCAAAAAATCAACACAAGATGTCAAAACGGCCAAAACTGTCAGGTGCCCAGGGAAGAAAAAAGAGAAAAGAAGAGGAGGAGAAACGAGAAAAGACAGAGTTAGCAGGTAGGTAACGTTAGCCTACATGAAATTATTTGTCTGTTACAAAATGTGATAGTAACCTGGCTTTTTAGCATTAGGCTAATGTTACATGATTCGGCAATTGCTAATCAATAAATAGCTAGTTCTGTTTTAACGTCGGGTTAATATTGTGGAGGGGGGTAAATTGTTATGGAAAATAATAATGTAACGTTAGGTAATTACAGTACTCCCACCTTACATTCCTCAGGGACATTTGTATTAGATCTTTTAAGCAGGTGTTTTTTGTTTACATTGTTATTGCCTTCTGGTTAGCTAATGTTTGCCCTGCAGGTAATAGTCACTTTTCCACCCCTTTATATATTAGGTATAGTTGTAAGCCTAGTTGTTAAAGTGCACATCATTAATGTTAATTAAGCAATATGTATGTAAAAAATATTGTATTTCATATATTCATTTTTTTATTTTTTGCATTCATTTATTTATTCATATTTTTTTAAATCTTGTTAACTATTCTGATTGTTAATTTGCTTTCTTTAAGTAAAAAAAAGGTCAAAGACAAAGCTATTCGGTTTCTTGTGAGTATATACACTTCACTGCCGATGTGGGGGGGCGCCACCTAAAATCTTGCCTAGGGCGCCAGATTGGTTAGGGCCGGGCCTGCAAATAACTATAACATATAGAACATGCTATACGTTTACCAAACAATCTGTCACTCCTAATCGCTAAATCCCATGAAATCTTATACGTCTAGTCTCTTACGTGAATGAGATCAATAATATTATTTGATATTTTACGCTAATTAGAGATGTCCGATAATATCGACCTGCCGATATTATCGGCTGATAAATGCTTTAAAATGTAATATCGGAAATTATCGGTATCGTTTTTTTTTTTATTATCGGTATCGTTTTTTTGTTTTTGTTGTTTTTTTTTATTAAATCAACATAAAAAACACAAGATACACTTACAATTAGTGCACCAACCCCAAAAACCTCCCTCCCCCATTTACACTCATTCATACAAAAGGGTTGTTTCTTTCTGTTATTAATATTGTGGTTCCTACATTATATATCAATATATATCAATACAGTCTGCAAGGGATACAGTCCGTAAGCACACATGATTGTGCGTGCTGCTGGTCCACTAATAGTCCTCACCTTTAACAATACTTGCCAACCCTCCCGGATTTTCCGGGAGACTCCCAAAATTCAGCGCCTCTCCCGAAAACCTCCCGGGACAAATTTTCTCCCGAAAATCTCCCAAAATTCAGAATATAAACAGCATACCTGCCCAATCACGTTATAACTGAAGAATGATGGAGGGCGAGTTCTTGGTTTCTTATGTGGGTTTATTGTTAGGCAGTTTCATTAACGTCCTCCCAGCGCGGCAACAACACACAACAACAGCAGTCACGTTTTCGTCTACCGTAAAGCAGTTCGTCTGCCGTAAACAGCAATGTTGTGACACTCTTAAACAGGACAATACTGCCATCTAGTGCATTTGATGAAAGCACTTTTGTGCGTGCCACACATCAATGCATCATCAGAGAGGGTGTTCAGCATGGTTAGAAAAATAGTGACAGAGAATAGAACAAGGATGGACAATTCAACCCTTAACTCAACAATGAGTAGATGAGTGTTATGTGTGCGTATATGTGTAAATAAATGAACACTGAAATTCAAGTATTTATTTTATATATATATATATATGTATATACGTGTATATATATATATATATATATATATATATATATATATATATATATATATATATATATATATATAATAAAATACTTGACTTGGTGAATTCTTGCTGTAAATATACTCCTCCCATTTTAGCCACGCCCCCAACCACGCCCCCGTCCCACCCCGACCACGCCCACCCCCACCTCCCGAAATCGGAGGTCTCAAGGTTGGCAAGTATGCCTTTAACAGTTAATTTTACTCATTTTCATTAATTACTAGTTTCTAAGTAACTGTTTTTATATTATTTTACTTTCTTTTTTATTCAAGAAAATCTTTTTAATTTATTTATCTTATCTTATTTTATAATTTTTTAAAAAGGACCTCATCTTCACCATACCTGGTTGTCCTAATTAGGCATAATAATGTGTTAATTCCACGACTGTATATATCGGTATCGGTTGATATTGGTATCGGTTGATATCGGTATCGGTAATTAAAGAGTTGGACAATATCGGAATATCGGATATCGGCAAAAAGCCATTATCGGACATCCCTAACGGTAATGTGTTGATAATTTCACACATAAGTCGCTCCTGATTATAAGTCGCACCCCCGGCCAAACTATCAAAAAAAATTGCGACTTATAGTCGGAAAAATACGGCAGTGACATGCAGTCAGAGGCGTGTCGAGCATAATGGCAGGTGAGGCAGGGCCTCACCTGCCATCATGGAAAGAAAAAAAATGTAAAAAGAAAAAAAAAAAAATTAAATTGTTGTATGTATCCAGTGATTATACTATAAAGTTATTTTCCATTTAACTTCACCAGTTTTAGATTATTTGTATTCAAAATCGCTGAATTTTCACATTTGCCGTTCAAATACTGAGAAGAGACGGTGCGGTGAACAGCAGCCAGTTGAGGCACGTCACTCAGTGCCTCAACATGGATTGCGGACTCGGCTAACTGCTGGCCTGCTGTGCAGTGAGACTGTATTGCTATATGAACTATATTATACATTTCCATAGTTTAGTTAGCTGAGGTATATAATGTACAGTGTATTTTGTCAACAACTGTATGTGTGTAACGTATTTCTTGTGCTGAGCGATCATAAAACTGCTGCAAAAGACGCACTGGCTGAGGCTCGCTTCCTGCACCCCCGACGTAGAATTGTTATATCAACTAAAGCCCACACTTAAACTTTCCACGTGCAAGATTGAATCTATTTCAAAAAACGATTTCATAAGAAGCCAAAAAGTGCAAAAACAATAATGTTGTTGTTGGAGGAGTAGAGAATGACTGCAGGGACGCAACATTAGATACACCTGCAGACTGCAGGTGTACCTAATTCACAACTCCTCCAACACGAACATTATTGTTTTTGCACTTTTTGGCTTCTTATTAAATAACTTTTGTAACCTATTTTCATGGGCTTTCCTCTTTGTGATGTTAAGTTCCTGTTATGCGCTGTTATACAGTATATGCCTTGAGCTCTTATTTTGAAGGCGCTAAGAGCGGAAGTGATGTCACGTTGCGGAGGTTTTTGAAAGAAGGTAAATAAAGTGGTCCTCGTGTAAACTGGAGCCTCCGTGTTTGTTATTTTGTAGTTTCATACAGTATAGGCGACATTTATAAACCCTCGGTTACACTTTTTTTAAATAGATTCAATCTTGCACGTGGAAAGTTGAAGTGAGGGCTTTAGTTGTGGACTTCATTTCTAAGTACCGTATTTTCCGCACTATAAGCCGCACCTAAAAACCACAAATTTACTCAAAAGCTGACAGTGCGGCTTATAACCCGGTGCGCTTTATATATGGATTAATATTAAGATTCATTTTCATAAAGTTTCGGTCTCGCAACTACGGTAAACAGCCGCCATCTTTTTTCCCCGTAGAAGAGGAAGTGCTTCTTCTTCTACGCAAGCAACCGCCAAGGTAAGCACCCGCCCCCATAGAACAGGAAGCGCTTCTTCTTCTACTGTAAGCAACCACCCGCCCGCGTAGAAGAAGAAGAAGAAGCGCGCGGATATTACGTTTCATTTCCTTTGTGTGTTTACATCTGTAAAGACCACAAAATGGCTCCTACTAAGCGACAGGTTTCCGGTTCATGAAAAGACGCAATCTCTCCATCCGCACACGGACTACTATTTCACAGCAACTGCCTAAAGACTTTCAAGAAAAGCTGGCTACTTTCCGTGCATATTGTAAAAACAAGATAGCTGAAAAAAAGATCCGGCCAGAGAACATTATCAACATGGACGAGGTTCCACTGACTTTTGATATTCCTGTGAACCGCACTGTGGATACAACGGGAGCACGTACGGTGAATATTCGCACCACAGGGAATGAGAAGTCATCCTTCACTGTGGTTCTAGCTTGCCATGCTAATGGCCAGAAACTTCCACCCATGGTGATATTCAAAAGGAAGACCTTGCCAAAAGAGACCTTTCCAGCCGGCGTCATCATAAAAGCTAACTCGAAGGGATGGATGGATGAAGAAAAGATGAGCGAGTGGTTAAGGTAAGTTTACGCGAAGAGGCCGGGTGGCTTTTTTCACGCAGCTCCGTCCATGTTGATATACGACTCCATGCGCGCCCACATCACGCTGGTTTTTAATATATTATTAAAGTTTGACTGACCTATCTGACTGTTTTTTTGACATTCCTTTAGCGCAGTTAGATGCGGCTTATAACACGGGGCGGCTTATAGGTGGACAAAGTTTTGAAATATGCCGTTCATTGAAGGCGCGGCTTATAACCCAGGGCGGCTTATGGTGCGGAAAATACGGTAAAGGTAAGACCATAATAACATTTTTTTTTTTATTAAATGTGCTTTTTTGTGTGCTACAGTTTGTATGTGTAAAGTTAAAGTTAAGTTAAAGTAGCAATGATTGTCACACACACACTAGGTGTAATGAAATTTGTCCTCTGCATTTGACCCATCCCCTTGTTCACCCCCTGGGAGGTGAGGGGAGCAGTGGGCAGCAGCGGCGCCGCGCCCGGGAATAATTTTTGGTGATTTAACCCCCAATTCCAAGCCTTGATGCTGAGTGCCAAGCAGGGAAGAATGCTGGTATGAGCTTTTAAACATAACCCGTTAACTGCTGCCAATCAAATGGTGAATAAGATACTCTTTAGGGTTCATATGTTTGTAAATCTGACTGTGATGAAGTCAGTGCCTCACCAGCCATCAACCTCACCGCACGTCACTGAAATACGGTAAGTGTTTTTCTTTTGTTTATAAGAATATACAAATAATAGAAAACTGACGGATGCCAGGTAGAGCCTGGAACGGATGAATGGATGTGTTTATTACCTATGGGCAAAGGTGGGTAGTAACGCGCTACATTTACTCCGTTACATCTACTTGAGTAACTTTTGGGATAAATTGTACTTCTAAGAGTAGTTTTAATGCAACATACTTTTACTTGAGTATATTTATAGAGAAGAAACGCTACTTTTACTCCGCTACTTTTATCTACATTCAGCTCGCTACTCGCTACAAATTTTTACGATCTGTTAATGCACGCTTTGTTTGTTTTGGTCTGTCAGACAGACCTTCATAGTGCCTGCGTTTCAACAAATACAGTCACTGGTGACGTTCACTCCGTTCCACCAATCAGATGCAGTCACTGGTGACGTTAGACCAATCAAACAGAGCCAGGGGTCACATGACCTGACTTAAACAAGTTGAAAAACGTATTCGGGTGTTACCATTTAGTGGTCAATTGTACGGAATATGTACTGTACTGTGCAATCTACTAATAAAAGTTCCAATCAATCAATCAAAAGTGTGAAGGAAAAAAGCCCCTTTTTTATTTCAACCGTACATCCTGTCAAAAGCCTAAAGACTGACTTCACAGTTCTGTCTTCACAATAAAAGTGCAGCTCCATCGCGCCTGCGCTTTCAAAATAAGAGTCTCCGAAAGCCAGCGCAAACAAGCTAGCAAGCTACGGAGTTTGCCGCCAATGTATTTCTTGTAAAGTGTATAAAAACAAATATGGAAGCTGTACAAATAAGAAGCCAAAAACCAACCACTTTCATGTGGTATTAGACAGAAAGGAGGAACTTTTTTTCTCCTCCATTTGAAAACGTGGACGTTATCATCACTACTGTCTGATTCCAATCAATGCAAGTCATCACAATCAGGTAATACACCAACTTATATTCTTGTCTTCATGAAAGAAAGGAATCTATATGTGTTAAACATGCATGTATATTCATTAAAACACCTTTAACATGTAAACAAAAACGGCAAAATAAATAAATATAAATTATATACTGTATATATCAATGTATGTATATGTATATATATATATATATATACATATATATATATATATATATATATATATATATATATATATATATATATGATATGAGTGTGTATGTTACTCATCAGTTACTCAGTACTTGAGTAGTTTTTTCACAACATACTTTTTACTTTTACTCAAGTAAATATTTGGGTGACTACTCCTTACTTTTACTTGAGTAATAAATCTCTAAAGTAACAGTACTCTTACTTGAGTACAATTTCTGGCTACTCTACCCACCTCTGCCTATGGGAGACATTGTTGACGTGGTCCAGCATCCCACCATGGAGGGTGTTGTCACGTGGCAGAATGTAGGACACGCTCTAAACGCACGTAAACTGACAAGAGAGTGTGTCAGTTTGGAGGCGCCTTCATGAATCTGCCACAGCAGCTGACAAGACATCTGGAGTAAACACATGTCAACATCTGCGCCTTTTTTTGGGGCTGTGGTGGGGGTTGTGGGTGAAAGCCTTTTTGTGTCTCCATACCTGACGCGCGGTGCAAAGTTTCACCGCTTCACATCATCAAATCATAGCCGGCGTGTCGAGCGTAATCTTCTCAATTACCCGCCTCTATGTTTTGTAGGCCGCGATCGTCTCGTCGCCTTTCGCATTCCTCTGATTCCGAGGGGCGTCGCCTGCCGGCTGACAATGAGAGGCAAACAACAACACGGAGGGGGGAAGGGTGTGTGTTTGGCACTCACCAAAATCCTCCAGAGGCCTTGAGGGGAAACCACCTCAGAGCCCCCCCCCAAAAAAAGTGCTTCTCGGCTCTGCAGGAAGTGACAGCAATTATGGCTGCCTCACCGAGGAGAGAGCCACTCCGTGGGAAAGCGCGAGTGAGGGATGAAAACCTCCTCATGCTGCTTCCTGAAAGGGAGAGGCAGACGTCTACCTTCAGCTGAGGGTGATTGTTTACTTTGAGTGATGTGCCATTATGACACTTCAGCAAATCAATGCAAAGTGTGGCAAACACACGAGCTTGGGGAGTTAAATATTTATTGCATCAGGTGCCAAAACGTTTGACAAGCTGCTCTTCTCTTTTTGTCGTTTGTGGTAAGGAACCCACTGAAATGAATTAGAATTTCATGTCAAATTATAAACTTAATTAATAATTAGCAGCTACAGTATTTTTCGGACTAAAAGTCGCAGTTTTTTTTCATAGTTTGGCCGGGGGTGCGACTTATACTCAGGAGTAGGGCTGAAACGACGCGTCGACGTAGTCGACGTCATCGGTTACGTAAATACATCGACGTCGTTTTTGTGCGTCGACGCGTCGCATATTTACGTAACACTACCGTCATGGCGTAGCGCAAAGCAGACGATGCGAGCGGTGCGAGCGAGGGGAAAAAAGCACGCCAAAAGTCTTCAAAAGTGTGGGAGTATTTCAATAAACGGCCTAAGAAGAAACGCTACTTTTCTTTCTTTCTTTCTTTAGTTTATTTGGAACATGAACACACTTACATCATAATACATCACACAATTTCATATCATTTCATTTTACATCAAGCCCGAAAAGGAGTAGGAAGAAGTAAAGCTTATTTAATCCTACCCCTTTCCCACTTCAAGCGTTTACAAATATATAGAATCATTTACTGACCTTTTTATATAATAAAATAACATCTATGAATTAGTATACAACAGTTTTGTAATATGTAATTAATTAATTAATTCAGTCATTATTAACATACTGAGATGAAGAATATCTTATTTTCAATAAGGTTGAAAGTATTTCTCATAATTCTTCTTCTTTGTACTCTGTAAGCACTATTATTTTGAACAACCTCTTAAACTGGATCATATCAGTACAATTTTTGACTTCTTTACTTAATCCATTCCATCATTTAATTCCACATACTGATATGCTAAAAGTTCTAAGTGTTGTACGTGCATATAAATGTTTTAAATTATTTTTTCCTCTAAGGTTATATTTCTCCTCTTTAGTTGAGAAGAATTGTTGTACATTCTTTGGTAGCAGGTTATAGTTTGCTTTGTACATCATTTTAGCTGTTTGCAATTTTACCAAATCACCAAACTTTAATATTTTTGACTTAATAAATAAATGTTCTCTATATCCAACATTATGTATTATTCTAACTGATCTTTTTTGTAACACGGTTAGCGAATGTAGCGCACATTTGTAGTTATTTCCCCATATTTCTGCACAATAACTCAGATATGGTAACACTAGCGAGCAGTAGAGAATATGTAGTGATTTTTGGCCCAGGACATATTTTGCTTTATTCATTATTGAAATATTTTTTGCCACCTTATGTTGTATGTTTTGTATATGAGATTTCCAGTTCATTTGATCATCTATTAATACTCCCAAAAATCTAGTTTCTTTTACCCTTTCTATGTCTACTTCGTCTATTTGTATTTGTGTATGATGCTCTTTTCTACTATTACCAAATAGCATTATTTTAGTTTTACTGAGATTCAAAGATAGTCTGTTTTTGTCAAACCATCTTTTTAATTTGTTCATTTCTTCTGTTATTATTTGTATTATCTTCTGTGTGCTCTCTCCTGAACAGAAAGCAGTTGTGTCGTCTGCAAATAAAACCAACTTTAAGTCCTTCGTAACCTTACAAATGTCGTTTATATAAAGATTGAACAATCTTGGTCCCAGTATTGACCCCTGGGGTACACCACAGGATATATCTAACCGTGTTGACATATTTTCACCCATCTTTACATATTGCTTCCTGTTGGTTAAATAACTTCTTACCCAATTCAATACCAAACCTCTGATGCCATATCGTTCTAATTTTCGTATTAAAATATCATGATTAATTGTGTCAAATGCTTTTGTTAAGTCCATGAATACTGCGGCCGCACATTCTTTACCATCTATTGCATTGGTAATTTCTTCTTTTACTCCGCTACTTTTATCTACATTCAGCTCGCTACTCGCTACTAATTTTTATCGATCTGTTAATGCACGCTTTGTTTGTTTTGGTCTGTCAGACAGACCTTCAAAGTGCCTGCCTTACTGGTGACGTTTCACTTCGTTCCACCAATCAGATGCAGTCACTGGTGACGTTGGACCAATCAAACAGAGCCAGGCGGTCACATGACCTGACTTAAACAAGTTGAAAAACGTATTCGGGTGTTACCATTTAGTGGTCAATTGTACGGAATATGTACTGTACTGTGCAATCTACTAATACAAGTTCCAATCAATCAATCAAAAGTGTGAAGGAAAAAAGACCCTTTTTTATTTCAACCGTACATCGCGTCAAAAGCCTAAAGACTGACTGCACAGTTCCTGTCTTCACAATAAAAGTGCCGCTCCATCGCGCCTGCGCTTTCAAAATAAGAGTCTCTGAAAGCCAGCGCAAACAAGCTAGCAAGCTACGGAGTTTGCCGCCAATGTATTTCTTGTAAAGTGTATAAAAACGAATATGGAAGCTGGACAAATAAGATGCCAAAAACCAACCACTTTCATGTGGTATTAGACAGAAAGGAGGAACTTTTTTTCTCCTCCATTTGAAAACGTGGACGTTACCAGCACTACTGTCTGATTACAATCAATGCAAGTCATCAGAATCAGGTAATACACCAACTTATATTCTTGTCTTCATGAAAGAAAGGAATCTATATGTTAAACATGCATGTATAATTATTAAAACACCTTTAACATGTAAACAAAAAGGGCAAAATAAATAAATATAAATTATATTATAGGAGGGGAGGAGTATATTTACAGCTAGAATTCACCAAGTCAAGTATTTCATATATATATAGATATAAGAAATACTTGACTTTCAGTGAATTCTAGCTTTGTATATATTTATTTTATTATATATATATATATATATATATATATATATATATATATATATATATATATATATATATATATATATATATATATATATATATATATATATATATATATATATAAATAAAAGAAATACTTGAATTTCAGTGTTCATTTATTTACACATATACACACACATAACACTCATCTACTCATTGTTGAGTTAAGGGTTGAATTGTCCATCCTTGTATTATTCTCTGTCACTATTTTTCCAACCATGCTGAACACCCTTTCGCAGGTACCCAGAAAGGTTTCGAGTACCACCAAAAAAACTGAATCTCTGAAGACAGTATAACAATCAGTGTTAAAGGTGTACAAATACTGTTTGTATAATAAGCATGTTATTTTTTTTACAAATGAGGGTTAAGAGTTCAGTACTAAAAAAAAAAGAAAAGAATGTGGCTTAAGTACAGTTTTTTAATTGAGCTGCTGCATTTTTTGGTTGGGTTGTTTATTTATTTCGAGTAACTTCTATACATTTCTAAAAGGGGAGGAATGTTATAGAGTGATCTATGTTTGTCTGTTGCCATCTCCTGGTGAATGTTGGCTATAGCGTACTGGGGTTACTTTTTGGTTGGCCAACGATTTACGTGGTGTTGCGCACCTGACGTCACTCAGGTCCGCATGGCGCGACCCCGAAGGGAATAAGCGGTAGAAAATGGATGGATGTTTGGCAAGTATGAGTATAGTTGTTTTCTGCAAAAAGTACAAGAAGTGTAAAATGTTCCCATTGCAATTTCTGCAACTGCAGACCAAAAAAAAACCATTTTATCCTCTTGATATTTGAAGAAGTGGTCATGGAGTAGGTCTTGTACCAGATCGTTTCCTATCTCACGGCCTACGATGCGTCTTTACGACGTCCCTCGTGATTCTGCTTGGACGTTGGCGAGTGCATGAAAGTGAGGGATATTGGACTGAGTCCGTGACAGCTGGTTTCAAGCCGCAGAGGTGCGTTGGCCTCTATTTCACTCGGCGGTGGTCAACGCCAGGATCACAGGGACCACGGCGGATCTCAGCAGAGCACATATTACTCTCTGTCGCTGCCCATTCTCGTCTCCTGGTGCTTGACAGCGCCTGTCCGGACCAACTGCCATGGAAAGTGGCTCTAATTGGCATCTCCGCAGACAAGCTCGGGCAGCCATCACGGATGCACGGGGGGCGGGGGGGAATACTTATCTACTTTATCATATGGACAGGCACTACTTATGGGGGGCTTTAGGCTCTTATGCAAACTAGCAAGTCTAACACGGGTTAGTGTCATGACTTGGTCTTGGGTGTTAGCTTTTCCGGGATGCAACGGAAAGTTGGCTCGGGCGAGACGGGAATGTAAGTACATTTTTATTTAAAGACTATAACTACAAAAAAAAGGAAGTAAACAAAAGGCGCGCACAATGGCGGAGAACAAACTATGAAACCAAAAAGACTATAAACATGGAACAAAAACTTACTTGGCTTGGACAAAAATAGCAGCATGAAGGATGGACACGGAAAGAAATGTCAGGAATGGACAGAGCATAAATGTGAGGATGTCGTCAGAACGACAAACTGAAAACAATGAACTTAAATACTACAGACATGATTAACGAAAACAGGTGCGTGACTCAAAACGTGAAACAGGTGCGTGACGTCCATCCATCCATCCATCTTCTTCCGCTTATCCGAGGTCGGGTCGCGGGGGCAGCAGCCTAAGCAGGGAAGCCCAGACTTCCCTCTCCCCAGCCACTTCGTCCAGCTCCTCCCGGGGGATCCCGAGGCGTTCCCAGGCCAGCCGGGAGACATAGTCTTCCCAACGTGTCCTGGGTCTTCCTCGTGGCCTTCTACCGGTCGGACATGCCCTAAACACCTCCTTAGGGAGGCGCTCGGGTGGCATCCTGACCAGATGCCCGAACCACCTCATCTGGCTCCTCTCGATGTGGAGGAGCAGCGGCTTTACTTTGAGCTCCCCCCGGATGGCAGAGCTTCTCACCCTATCTCTAAGGGAGAGCCCCGCCACCCGGCGGAGGAAACTCATTTCGGCCGCTTGTACCCGTGATCTTGTCCTTTCGGTCATAACCCAAAGCTCATGACCATAGGTGAGGATGGGAACGTAGATCGACCGGTAAATTGAGAGCTTTGCCTTCCGGCTCAGCTCCTTCTTCACCACAACGGATCGATACAGCGTCCGCATTACTGAAGACGCCGCACCGATCCGCCTGTCGATCTCACGTTCCACTCTTCCCCTGCTCGTGAACAAGACTCCTAGGTACTTGAACTCCTCCACTTGGGGCAAGATCTCCTCCCCAACCCGGAGATGGCACTCCACCCTTTTCCGGGCGAGAAACATGGACTCGGACTTGGAGGTGCTGATTCTCATCCCAGTCGCTTCACACTCAGCTGCGAACCGATCCAGTGAGAGCTGAAGATCCTGGCCAGATGAAGCCATCAGGACCACATCATCTGCAAAAAGCAGAGACCTAATCCTGCAGCCACCAAACCGGATCCCCTCAACGCCTTGACTGCGCCTAGAAATTCTGTCCATAAAAGTTATGAACAGAATGGGTGACAAAGGGCAGCCTTGGCGGAGTCCAACCCTCACCGGAAACGTGTCCGACTTACTGCCGGCAATGCGAACCAAGCTCTGACACTGATCATACAGGGAGCGGACCGCCACAATCAGACAGTCCGAAACCCCATACTCTCTGAGCACTCCCCACAGGACTTCCCGAGGGACACGGTCGAATGCCTTCTCCAAGTCCACAAAGCACATGTAGACTGGTTGGGCAAACTCCCATGCACCCTCAAGGACCCTGCCGAGAGTATAGAGCTGGTCCACAGTTCCACGACCAGGACGAAAACCTGGTGACAGGTGAAAACTAACGGGTTGCTATGGTGACAATCAAGAGTGCACAATGAGTCCAAACGTGGAACAGGTGAAACTAATGGGGTAATCATGGAAACAAGACAAGGGAGTGAAAAGCCAGAAACTAAAGAGTCCTATAACTAAACAAAACATGACTTAAAACAAAACATGATTACACAGACATGACAGTTAGTAGGGATGGGAATCTTACAACTAATGACTCAATCTTATTCCAATTCTTGGGGCAAACATCGATTCTTGTTTCAACATGATTCAAACCGATTCTCACAAAATATCATCTGGTATGCAAATAAGAACACTTTTTCAAAACAGGTTACAGGTAGAGATGTAACGATAAACGGTAATATTGATAACCTTCAGATAATTCTAGAAAGAGGTTCCGCAGCCTCCGAAGCAGAGCCTCCAGGTTCTGTAACAGCTTCTTCCCTCAGGCCGTAAGACTCTTGAACGCATCATAATAATCCCCTCAATTCCCCCCCCAAAAATGGATTAACTGGCTGGAATATAAAGACAATATAACATACATCCATAAACATGGATGCATATGCAAAAGTGCAATATATTTATTTGTACAGTAATCTATTTATTTATATCTGCACCTTATTGCTTTTTTATCCTGCATTACCATGAGCTAATGCAAAGAAATTTTGTTCTTATCTGTGCTGTAAAGTTCAAATTTGAATGGCAATAAACAGGAAGTCTAAGTCTAAACAGGAAATATTTTGATAATATATCTTCCATTTGAAAAAAAGAACATAATAAATAATAATAATAATAAAAAACAAAAACAAACAAACAAACAAAAAAATGATACTGATAATAAAAAAACGATACCGATAATTTCCGATATTACATTTTAAAGCATTTATCGGCCGATAATAAATCTGTCACACCGCGGTGAGGGATGTCTTGTCTTAGGTTTTTCTGTCTTGTGATGTGCATGTTTTAGTTTGAAAAGTAACTCTCCTCTCTTTTCAGGTCACTTGCCCTTCCTTTTGTGTCATCAGTCTGACGTCATCCTGGTTCCCTGATTGTTTCCACCTGTTCCCTATTACCCTCATGTCAATCAATCAATCAATGTTTATTTATACAGCCCTAAATCACAAGTGTCTCAAAGGGCTGCACAAGCCACAACGACATCCTCGGTACAAAGCCCACATAAGTGTCTTATAAGCCCACTCCTCCCTTTGTTCTGTGCCAGATTGTTTCGTTTATTCGTGCTCTCTAGCATCCATGCCCATGTCCATGCCTTGTCTTGCCTTGCCTCGTCTTGTGCTTATGTTTCTTGATCCTGAATCCCTTCGTTGCTATTTTGAGTTTTCCTTTCTTCCTCCTCAGCAGAGTGATTTTTTTGTTATTTAGTTTATTCAGCCGAAGTGGTGAGTTTCAGTTATTTTTCATTCTTTCCTCAAATTTTTGAGTGACAATTTTTGTTAAAACTTTCAAATAATATCAAATCAACTTTATTTATAAAGCACATTTAAAATTTACCACAGGGGTAGCCAAAGTGCTGTACAATGAACAGGTTAAAAGATAAAACGAGTACCGAGCAAACACAACACAACACAAACAGAACACGATAAAAAATAAATAATTAAAATATCCATCCATCCATCCATTTTCTACCGCTTATTCCCTTTGGGGTCGGATGGATATCACTCAGTGTTAAAAGCCATGGAATAAAAGTATGTTTTTAAGAGAGATTTAAAAACAGGAAGAGAGGAGGCTTGTCTAACACTCAGGGGTAGGTTGTTCCAGAGCTTGGGAGCAGCAACGGCGAAAGCTCTGTCACCTCTTTATTAGATTAGATAGTGTATAATTTTTCATAGCTGTTGTTTCTTCCTCCTGTTGGAGCGTTTTTTTGTTTATACATTTTATAGCATATACGGCGCCAATTATAGTTCGTCTTTGCTTTTGTGTTTTTCCTCCGTTCGGAGTGATTTTTAGTTGTTCCTATTTTTTTTTGGAACCTTTTTTGCCGATTTGTTTTTGGTTAAGATAGATATTGTATCCCTTGACTTTGGAGGTGAAAGGAAGCTGTCAAAATAAAAGCCTGTCTAAGTTCCCTACTCTGCATCTGAGTCCTATCCTTTTTACCAAGCCTGACAAAATGATACAATTGGATACCAAGACCGACGGAGAGTGTGTGAAGGCAGGAGGAAATACATACGGTAATACCAGAGGTGTGGACTCGAGTTACATGACTTGGACTCGAGTCAGACTCGAGTCATGAATTTGATGACTTTAGACTCGACTTGACAAAATGTAAAAAGACTTGCAACTCGACTTAGACTTTAACATCAATGACTTGTGACTTCACTTGGACTTGAGCCTTTTGAATTGACATGACTTGACACGACTTGCTACTTTCCCCAAAACCCAAAGATGAAAAAGTTATTCGGGAGCGCTCCGTATTTTTCATTGTGTACTTGTCTATCAGCGTTGCGTGTGTCAGCTGGTGTGCTCTCAGTACAACAGCCAATCAAATTAGATCTACTTTGTTTTCATCACACAGCATTCATCCAATCAAATTGCAGGAAGAAGACATGTCCAAACCACACGCCAGTGAACAAAAAATGATACCTAAAATAATTTCGTTTGGGTATAAAAATTACGAGGTGGTCAACACAAAACGGTTTGCAGTATGCAACACATGCGGTTCGAAAATTACTGATGGAGAGGCAACAACTTCCAACTTCGTCCGGCATTTGAAGTTGCACAAAGAACGGTAAGTTTTGAATGTAAGATAACGTTTATTGGCTAAGTAACGTGACTTTTATTTGCTGTGTAGTTAAATCAGTGAGGCTGTAAACTCACTGCTAACGTTATAACGTTATTGCAAACACGGGAATCTGTTGCAGTTCACTACCTTATTCATACTTTTTGTTCAGTGATTTTTTTTAAGCAGGGTTACGTTAGTCAATATATCACACGTAACGTTAGACGGCGGTCAGCAGCACCGCGGATTTTAGCCACCTAAAAAAAGACAAAAATAGTCAAATAAAGGTCAGTTAAAATGTATACTATATTATGAATATGTGTACCGTTTTAGCTAGCTTTCTGACATACTGTTGGTTGTTTACCTCAGTGGTCCCCAACCACCGGGCCGCGGCCCGGTACTGGTCCGTGGATCGATTGGTATCGGGCCGCACAAGAAATATATATATATTTTTTTTTCTTTCTTTTTTTAATTAAATCAACATAAAAAACACAAGATACACTTACAAGTAGTGCACCAACCCAAAACAACTCTCTCCCCTCTTTTGTTCTGGGCATTGAACATGAAGACTCTTCCTTCACTGTTCCGAGTGGCCATGAGAGTCTTGGCAGTGCCTGCCTCCAGTGCTCCAGTGGAGCGAGTTTTCAGCCATGGTGGCATCATACTACGCCCCCATCGTGCACAAATGACTGACAGACTCTTGGCTAATTTGGTCTTTTGCAAATGCAATGCAGCATAGGGCCCTGACATATAAAAAGTACAACTTTTTTTGTTATGTTCACGTATATGTCATGTTTTTTCAATGTTAACACTTTTGTACAAATAAGTACATTGGCACTTTATTTTTCAATGTGTTTGTTCTGTAAAGGAATGAGTTAATGTTTAAAATGACTGGTTAATAGTGCTATTATAAAGTGCAATGTCAGCACAATTTTCTTTCCTGCAATTTAAAATGCACTTGTTTTAATAAATAAATACAGCGTTTGAAAAGCATACACAATCTGTGTTAATATATTAGTCTGTGGTTAAAAGGACTTGAAAGGACTCGAAACACAAAATGCAGGACTTAGGACTTGACTTGAGACTTTCCAGGCTTGACTTTGGACTTGACTCGGGGCTTGCCTGTCTTGACTCGGGACTTGACTCGGACTTGAGGGCAAAGACTTGAGACTTACTTGTGACTTGCAAAACAATGACTTGGTCCCACCTCTGGGTAATACTATCAATACTACACTGACATGTTCTTACAGAAATAGGATTTTGATGTAATGCACCTCACTGGCACCACTTTTGTTTCAATAACCTCAAGCACCTTTTTTTTTTTTTGCTTCCCCGCTGTTCTTTCCCTTTTTCTTCCTACACCTTTCAGCTGTGAGGTGAAATTACCGCACTTTTGTCTGCCTTTGAATGCGTCCCGCCAGCGCCTGTGGGGCCCGTAAATGTGCTGGCAGGAAAGTTAAGCTGTCCCGTTGAATTGATTGAGCATTCAATGAAAACCAAAGCTCCTCACATGTGGAAATGACTCGCAGACATATGCCAGGTCCCGTACGCCGAGACGCAGCCTTGAGGATCCCCTTCTTACAGTCAGGTGCCGAGCTGTTGCCCTGCAGGCACGATTCACTCGTTAAATCTCTCACCTGGAGAGCGAGAGGCCTCATTTTGCCGTGCGGCACGTTATTGACGTAAGTATTTCATTTTGGTAATCAACATGTGAGGCCTGAAAGATGGTTTTGTAGCGAGGTAAAAAGGCTACCAAAGCATCACCTGGTAATTATTCAGCAACCTTACAGGCCATATTGATTCTTTTTTGACTCTCACATATTTAATCCAAATGTCTTATCACCTTGCCTGACAATGAAAAGCATGAAAAGAATGAATTCCAATGAGCGCTCATTTATGTCAAAATTGTGCCCAATTCCTGGCAATTTAAAAGCAATTTTCTACACATTAAAAGAGGCGAGTCGTTCAATTTGGGCAGGGAGAACCAATCAAAACGCACAAAGAACAATCCATAAAAGTGAAAAAAAGTTGCACAGTCGATGAAATAGATGAATTACCTTTCCTTGCCCTGGTTTTAGTTGAACTAGTTTCGCTAACAATTCCTCACATAAAAGAAAAGTTTGATGTTTATTTAAAAATTAATTGCCGTATTTTCCATACCATAGGGCGCACCGGATTATAAGGCGCACTGCCGATGAATGGTCTATTTTCCATCTTTTTTCATATATAGGGCGCATTAAAGGGGTCATATTAGGGGTGTAGCGGTACGTGTATTTGTATTGAACCGTTTCGGTACGGAGGTTCCGGTTCGGTTCGGAGGTGTACCCGAACGAGTTTCCACACGGACATACATACTTGCCAACCTTGAGACCTCCCGATTTCGGGAGGTGGGGGGAGGGGGGGGGGGCGTGGTTGGAGTGGGAGGGGGGCGTGGTTGGGGGCGTGGCTAAAGGGAGGAGTATATTTACAGTTAGAATTCACCAAGTCAAGTATTTCATATATATATATATAATATATATATATATATATATATATATATATTTATTTTATTATATGTATATATATATATATATATATATACATATATATATATATATATATATATATTTATATTTATTTCATTATATGTATATATATATATATATATATATATACACGTATAAATATATATATAAATTTTATTATATATGTATATATATATATATATATATATATATATATAAGCGGTAGAAAATGGATGGATGGGATATATATATATATATATATATAAAAAATAAATACTTGATTGAGGGAACCCCCTCATGAAACAGGCCTGTAGAGATAAAATAGTCTTGAGATTTTTTTCCCACACATACATATATTGCGCTCTACTACGGTATCGAGCACTATTTTTTGGATAACCTTATTAAGACATATATATATATATATATATATATATATATATATATATATATATATATATATATATATATATATATATATATATATATTTATTTATTTATTTATATATATATATATTTATTTATTTATTTATTTATTTATTTATTTATATATATATATATACATCTACATCCTGAAAATATGCAAACAAAACTGTGTTTAGATAATTGATACTTCAAACTTGCATAAATAAATCTTAAGGAATATAACATAACTTGGCTTCTGAGAGTTTCAAAATGTAATGAATAAAATGCTAAAGTCTTTGATAAACAAGCAATTATTTTAATAATTAAATATGGTTATTTTAAATGAATTATTAGGATAATTTAAAATTAATTATTTCAAATAGGTTTATTTTAATGTATAATTCTAATGCATTGATGTAATAATACAATTAATTTTGATGTTTTTAGCAAAATATAGTAAAAATTTATTTAGTTTTTTTTTTTAAAATTATTAATAAATATATTTATTTGTAGGTAAGATAAACATAATAATACAATTTATCTCTTGTCTGGATGATTTATTTCTTGTCACCCTGTTGTCCTCCCGTCGTGAAAAAAGGCTGTCCTCACTCAGGTCCGCATGGAGCTGGAGGGGGCTTGGCCTCCAGCTCCGGCTGAAAATCGGGAGATTTTCGGGAGAATATTTGTCCCGGGAGGTTTTCGGGATAGGCACTGAATTTCGGGAGTCTCCCGGAAAATTCGGGAGGGTTGGCAAGTATGGTGTAACGGGACAACCGTAGTAAAACAAAGTCAAAGCCAAAGACAGAATATGTCAGCATTTGAACTCGACCTATTATTTCTCAGTTTACAAAAGTATAATTAGGCGCAACATGGCTCTCATGGTCCACTAGCATCATGTCGCTTCATTTAACCCGACGATGTACTCCAGCCAATGTGACAGTGCCAATCACAACACTTTGACAGGCGTGACAGCCAATCATTGTTTAGCTCCAGTAGTAACGCCGCGTCAGGGCGCCCCCCCCCCCTTACTGCCGCCCCTCCTAAAAACATTGGGCTTCCTCGTCACATTTTAATCATCCGCAATTAGTTTTGTTTTAATAACACTGGCAATTAAGAGGTCCTGCCGTCTGCATAATTCATGACGGAGCCGCACCGATGTCAGAAATCAAATGCAACAAATTGGAAGTAACAAGTTTCAGACAGTGTGATTCAATTAAGATGCGGGGGGAAACACTGGGCCATGCATAATTAAGGGGCCGGCGAGGCAAGACTCATGTCAGGCCTGTCAGCCCCGCCGCTGCTATTGGATTTGGCCTGTCACACACACTCACATCTGTCCTGGAGGAATTGCAGCTTACACTCATTTCGTACTTTTTATTTGCAAGTGCTCCCCATGCAGCGTGTGCACATGTGTGTCCATATCTCGTATACATTATCTCATACTTGCCAACCTTGAGACCTCCGATTTCGGGAGGTGGGGGGTTGGGGGGCGGGGGGCGTGGTTAAGATATATATATATAAGAAATACTTGACTTTCAATAAATTCTAGCTATATATATATTTTTTTTTTATTACATATATATGTATATATATATATATATATAAATAAAATAAATACTTGAATTTCAGTGTTCATTTATTTACACTTATACACACACATAACACTCGTCTACTCATTGTTGAGTTAAGGGTTGAATTGTCCATCCTTGTTCTATTCTCTGTCACTATTTCAGAACACACACATTATACAAATATACATTATAAAATCAATAAGAAAACGGGAGCTCTAATTTGGGAGTCTGAATTAGGATCAGAAGTTCCTATATAAACATTGCGCACTCACGTCGCCTTTTTGTATTGATTACTGCAGCTGTGCACTGGATTCATTCACAAATACAAACTACAACTCACAAACACTTTAGAGTTAGGCTCCACCATCAGAATGTGTACTTAAACTTATAAAGATCACATGGATGTTATTCAGTGAGTTGATTCACCAAAACTAACCTGTTATACAGGAGGAAAAAGCACACAGGACGTTTCAATTGTTCACAGACTGGTCGCGCTCATCAGAATGACAAGACACTTCCGGTCTGCAGGTGATAGCATTCAATTGGGAAGAAACGCCCTACTGCCCCCTACTGACCAATGTGAATACTGATAAATGTGGAACGACAGCTCCAAAAACGAATTCAAACCACAAAATAAAATAAATAAATCAACACAAAAATGTGACACATTATAGGTGGGTCACATATGCATGTACAGTAGATGGCAGTATTGTCCTGTTTAAAAGTGTCACAACATTGCTGTTTACGGCAGACGAACTGCTTTACGGTAGACGAAAACTTGACTGCTGTTGTTGTGTGTTGTTGCCGCGCTGGGAGGACGTTAATGAAACTGCCTAACAATAAACCCACAAAAGAAACCAAGAACTCGCCCTCGATCATTAGCTGTTTATGTTGTGGGAAAGCGGACGTGTGAACAGGCTGTCAACACGTCACTTAGGTCCGCATGGAGCTGGAGAGGGCGTGGCCTCCAGCTCCGCCTGAATTTCGGGAGAAAATTTGTCCCGGGAGGTTTTCGGGAGAGGCGCTGAATTTCGGGATTCTCCCGGAAAATCCGGGAGGGTTGGCAAGTATGCATTATCTACACACCACAGTCCGATTTTGATAAAAAATAAAAATAAAAATAAAAACCAAATACTGATGTGTCAGTGCAAGAAAATGAGAGACTGACTAAAAAGATTTGCAGGAGTAGTCAGAAAAACACTATATTAGGCCACCTTCACACTGCAGGGTCGGATGTACAATTCCCATTTTTTGGTCAAATCCAATCTTTTTAGTGACCATTCACATTAGAAAATAATTCAATTCTTCTTTGTTTTTATATAACATTTGTTTATTGGGTTTTAGCCACATACAGTGACATCACATCAGTGACGTGCAGTCACTAGAGGCAGGTGAGGCCCCGCCTCACCTGCCATCATGGAAAGAAAAAAAATGTAAAAAGAAAAAAAAAATTTTTAAATTGTTATACAGGTAAAAGCCAGTAAATTAGAATATTTTGAAATACTTGATTTATTTCAGTAATTGCATTCAAAAGGTGTAACTTGTACATTATATTTATTCATTGCACACAGACTGATGCATTCAAATGTTTATTTCATTTCATTTTGATGATTTGAAGTGGCAACAAATGAAAATCCAAAATTCCGTGTGTCACAAAATTAGAATATTACTTAAGGCTAATACAAAAAAGGGATTTTTAGAAATGTTGGCCAACTGAAAAGTATGAAAATGAAAAATATGAGCATGTACAATACTCAATACTTGGTTGGAGCTCCTTTTACCTCAATTACTGCGTTAATGCGGCGTGGCATGGAGTCGATGAGTTTCTGGCACTGCTCAGGTGTTATGAGAGCCCAGGTTGCTCTGATAGTGGCCTTCAACTCTTCTGCGTTTTTGGGTCTGGCATTCTGCATCTTCCTTTTCACAATACCCCACAGATTTTCTATGGGGCTAAGGTCAGGGGA
This sequence comes from Nerophis lumbriciformis, assembly GCF_033978685.3. NCBI lineage: Eukaryota > Metazoa > Chordata > Actinopteri > Syngnathiformes > Syngnathidae > Nerophis > Nerophis lumbriciformis. The sequence goes on from NC_084560.2 coordinate 42,735,173, forward strand.
GTTGGCGGGCCAATTTAGAACAGAAATACCATGGTCCGTAAACCAGGCACGGCTAGATTTTGCGCTGTGTGCAGGCGCCAAGTCCTGTTGGAACTTGAAATCTCCATCTCCATAGAGCAGGTCAGCAGCAGGAAGCATGAAGTGCTCTAAAACTTGCTGGTAGACGGCTGCGTTGACCCTGGATCTCAGGAAACAGAGTGGACCAACACCAGCAGATGACATGGCACCCCAAACCATCACTGATGGTGGAAACTTTACACTAGACTTCAGGCAACGTGGATCCTGTGCCTCTCCTGTCTTCCTCCAGACTCTGGGACCTCGATTTCCAAAGGAAATGCAAAATTTGCATGGTTGGGTGATGGTTTGGGGTGCCATGTCATCTGCTGGTGTCGGTCCACTCTGTTTCCTGAGATCCAGGGTCAACGCAGCCGTCTACCAGCAAGTTTTAGAGCACTTCATGCTTCCTGCTGCTGACCTGCTCTATGGAGATGGAGATTTCAAGTTCCAACAGGACTTGGCGCCTGCACACAGCGCAAAATCTACCCGTGCCTGGTTTACGGACCATGGTATTTCTGTTCTAAATTGGCCCGCCAACTCCCCTGACCTTAGCCCCATAGAAAATCTGTGGGGTATTGTGAAAAGGAAGATGCAGAATGCCAGACCCAAAAACGCAGAAGAGTTGAAGGCCACTATCAGAGCAACCTGGGCTCTCATAACACCTGAGCAGTGCCAGAAACTCATCGACTCCATGCCACGCCGCATTAACGCAGTAATTGAGGCAAAAGGAGCTCCAACCAAGTATTGAGTATTGTACATGCTCATATTTTTCATTTTCATACTTTTCAGTTGGCCAACATTTCTAAAAATCCCTTTTTTGTATTAGCCTTAAGTAATATTCTAATTTTGTGACACACGGAATTTTGGATTTTCATTTGTTGCCACTTCAAATCATCAAAATTAAATGAAATAAACATTTGAATGCATCAGTCTGTGTGCAATGAATAAATATAATGTACAAGTTACACCTTTTGAATGCAATTACTGAAATAAATCAAGTTTTTCAAAATATTCTAATTTACTGGCTTTTACCTGTATGTATGCAGTGATTATACTATAGAGTTATTTTCCATTTAACTTCACCAGTTTTAGATTATTTTTATGCAAAATCGCTGAATTTTCACATTTGCCGTTCAAATACTGAGAAGAGACGGTGCGGTGAACAGCAGCCAGTTGAGGCACGTCACTCAGTGCCTCAACATGGATTGCGCAATGACTCGGCTAACTGCTGGCCTGCTGTGCAGTGAGACTGTATTGCTATATGAACTATATTATACATTTCCATAGTTTAGTTAGCTGAGGTATATAATGTACAGTGTATTTTGTCAACAACTGTATGTGTGTAACGTATTTCTTGTGGTGAGCGATCATAAAACGGCTGCAAAAGACGCACTGGCTGAGGCTCGCCTCCTGCACCCCCGCCGTAGAATTGTTTTATCAACTAAAGCCCACACTTAAACTTTCCACATGCAAGATTGAATCTATTTTAAAAAATTATTTCATAAGAAGCCAAAAAGTGCAAAAACAATAATGTTCGTGTTGGAGGAGTTGTGAATGACTGCAGGCCCACAACATTAGGTACACCTGCAGACTGCAGGTGTATCTAATTCACAACTCCTCCAACACGAACATTATTGTTTTTGCACTTTTTGGCTTCTTATTAAATAACTTTTGTAACCTATTTTTATGGGCTTTCCTATTTGTGATGTTAAGTTCCTGTTATGCGCTGTTATACAGTATATGCCTTGAGCTCTTATTTTGAAGGCGCTAAGAGCGGAAATGATGTCACGTTGCGGAGGTTTTTGAAAGAAGGTAAATAAAGTGGTCCTCGTGTAAACTGGAGCCTCCATGTTTGTTATTTTGTAGTTTCATACAGTATAGGCGACATTTATAAACCCTCGGTTACACTTTTTTAAATAGATTCAATCTTGCACGTGGAAAGTTTAAGTGAGGGCTTTAGTTGTGGCGCATGGACTTAATTTATAAGTAAAGGTAAGACTATAATAACGTTTTTTTTATTAAATGTGCTTTTTTGTGTGCTACAGTTTGTATGTGTAAAGTTAAAGTTAAGTTAAAGTAGCAATGATTGTCACACACACACTAGGTGTAATGAAATGTGTCCTCTGCATTTGACCCATCCCCTTGATCACCCCCTGGGAGGTGAGGGGAGCAGTGGGCAGCAGCGGCGCCGCGCCTGGGAATCATTTTTGGTGATTTAACCCCCAATTCCAAGCCTTGATGCTGAGTGCCAAGCAGGGAAGAATGCTGGTATGAGCTTTTAAACATAACCCGTTAACTGCTGCCAATCAAATGGTGAATAAGATACTCTTTAGGGTTCATATGTTTGTAAATCTGACTGTGATGAAGTCAGTGCCTCACCAGCCATCAACCTCACCGCACGTCATTGGTATATACATATACAGGTAAAAGCCAGTAAATTAGAATATTTTGAAAAACTTGATTTATTTCAGTAATTGCATTCAAAAGGTGTAACTTGTACATTATATTTATTCATTGCACACAGACTGATGCATTCAAATGTTTATTTCATTTAATTTTGATGATTTGAAGTGGCAACAAATGAAAATCCAAAATTCCGTGTGTCACAAAATTAGAATATTACTTAAGGCTAATACAAAAAAGGGATTTTTAGAAATGTTGGCCAACTGAAAAGTATGAAAATGAAAAATATGAGCATGTACAATACTCAATACTTGGTTGGAGCTCCTTTTGCCTCAATTACTGCGTTAATGCGGCGTGGCATGGAGTCGATGAGTTTCTGGCACTGCTCAGGTGTTATGAGAGCCCAGGTTGCTCTGATAGTGGCCTTCAACTCTTCTGCGTTTTTGGGTCTGGCATTCTGCATCTTCCTTTTCACAATACCCCACAGATTTTCTATGGGGCTAAGGTCAGGGGAGTTGGCGGGCCAATTTAGAACAGAAATACCATGGTCCGTAAACCAGGCACGGGTAGATTTTGCGCTGTGTGCAGGCGCCAAGTCCTGTTGGAACTTGAAATCTCCGTCTCCATAGAGCAGGTCAGCAGCAGGAAGCATGAAGCGCTCTAAAACTTGCTGGTAGACGGCTGCGTTGACCCTGGATCTCAGGAAACAGAGTGGACCGACACCAGCAGATGACATGGCACCCCAAACCATCACTGATGGTGGAAACTTTACACTAGACTTCAGGCAACGTGGATCCTGTGCCTCTCCTGTCTTCCTCCAGACTCTGGGACCTCGATTTCCAAAGGAAATGCAAAATTTGCATGGTTGGGTGATGGTTTGCGGTGCCATGTCATCTGCTGGTGTCGGTCCACTCTGTTTCCTGAGATCCAGGGTCAACGCAGCCGTCTACCAGCAAGTTTTAGAGCACTTCATGCTTCCTGCTGCTGACCTGCTCTATGGAGATGGAGATTTCAAGTTCCAACAGGACTTGGCGCCTGCACACAGCGCAAAATCTACCCGTGCCTGGTTTACGGACCATGGTATTTCTGTTCTAAATTGGCCCGCCAACTCCCCTGACCTTAGCCCCATAGAAAATCTGTGGGGTATTGTGAAAAGGAAGATGCAGAATGCCAGACCCAAAAACGCAGAAGAGTTGAAGGCCACTATCAGAGCAACCTGGGCTCTCATAACACCTGAGCAGTGCCAGAAACTCATCGACTCCATGCCACGCCGCATTAACGCAGTAATTGAGGCAAAAGGAGCTCCAACCAAGTATTGAGTATTGTACATGCTCATATTTTTCATTTTCATACTTTTCAGTTGGCCAACATTTCTAAAAATCCCTTTTTTGTATTAGCCTTAAGTAATATTCTAATTTTGTGACACACGGAATTTTGGATTTTCATTTGTTGCCACTTCAAATCATCAAAATTAAATGAAATAAACATTTGAATGCATCAGTCTGTGTGCAATGAATAAATATAATGTACAAGTTACACCTTTTGAATGCAATTACTGAAATAAGTCAAGTTTTTCAAAATATTCTAATTTACTGGCTTTTACCTGTATACTGTACATACATATACACATGCAAGCGCACACACATACATACATATATATACTGTATATACATATTCATATATCAAGTAACCAACATCAAAGCTTGCTACAAATATACCTGAAAGTTCTCTAAATCCTTCAAACTATGACAATTATTTACAACATAATTATTTTCAGCTAAAGCGTATTAGCCGTCCCAGCCTCAAAGCATGTGTTGCGTTGTCACACAGTACTCTATAAATAACTAAAACACACATCACGCTGGACAGTTAAAAAATAACAGATGAAGGTTGTAAGCCTACATGAGAAACAGGTGGTGATAAATTAAATGAGGCCCCTAACCCCCCGCCCCCATTGAGCCCTGGCAAAAACACAAGTAATAAAGACATGTTTCTGTTGTCTGAAAGTGTTCTTAAGTGTGTTCCGTTTTATGAAACACTTTCGGGACGTCTTAATTAAACGTCCGATCTTCGGGGAGGCGGCGGTTGAAAGCTGAGGAAATGAGAGTGAGCCCTCTTTATGAGTTTGCAAACACCCTTCCCTTTAACACTGATTTCATTAAAGAATCGTAACCACGTCTCATAAAGAGCTTAATGAGATTGCCTAAACGAGCACCACATTAACTGCCACGCTCGCAAGGTGGTGTGAAGGCGTCGTCGTGTATTAAGTGAGTTTGTATTTTCTTGATTTTAAGACGGTTCTAGGAGTTTACTGCCTTGGAAGTCTGTAATCACTAATGACCGAGGACCAATAGTTCCCTGAAGCGTCATCTCAATCTCTGAGCCGACTGACTAATTGTAGCCAGACACATCGCCTTCCTCCGTGACCTGCACGTAACCCCCCAGCCCTTTTTCTTCAAAATCCACTTGATCTTTTGGACGTGACTTTATCTCTGATCTGATTAACTTGCAGTCGTTGATTACGACCATCGTGGAGTGGCCTAATCTTTTATTCACATGACTGTAAAAGACTTTTGCGGGTCTTCACTTAGATCATTATTCATGCGTTCGTTACGTCTCGTCTCGACTACTGTAACGTATTATTTTCGGGTCTCCCTATGTCTAGCATTAAAAAATTACAGTTGGTACAAAATGCGGCTGCTAGACTTTTGACAAGAACAAGAAAGTTTGATCATATTACGCCTATACTGGCTCACCTGCACTGGCTTCCTGTGCACTTAAGATGTGACTTTAAGGTTTTACTACTTACGTATAAAATACTACACGGTCTAGCTCCGTCCTATCTTGTCGATTGCATTGTACCATATGTCCCGGCAAGAAATCTGCGTTCAAAGAACTCCGGCTTATTAGTGATTCCCAGAGCCCAAAAAAAGTCTGCGGGCTATAGAGCGTTTTCTATTCGGGCTCCAGTACTATGGAATGCCCTCCCGGTAACAATTAGAGATGCTACCTCAGTAGAAGCATTTAAGTCCCATCTTAAAACTCATTTGTATACTCTAGCCTTTAAATAGCCCCCCTGTTAGACCAGTTGATCTGCCGTTTCTTTTCTTTTCTCCTCTGCTCCCCTTTTCCTTGAGGGGGGGGGGCACAGGTCCGGTGGCCATGGATGAAGTGCTGGCTGTCCAGAGTCGGGACCCGGGGTGGACCGCTCGCCTGTGCATCGGCTGGGAACATCTCTGCGCTGCTGACCCGTCTCCGCTCGGGATGGTGTCCTGCTGGCCCCACTATGGACTGGACTCTTACTATTATGTTGGATCCACTATGGACTGGACTCTCACAATATTATGTCAGACCCACTCGACATCCATTGCTTTCGGTCTCCCCTAGAGGGGGGGGGTTACCCACATATGCGGTCCTCTCCAAGGTTTCTCATAGTCATTCACATCGACGTCCCACTGGGGTGAGTTTTTCCTTGCCCGTATGTGGGCTTTGTACCGAGGATGTCGTTGTGGCTTGTGCAGCCCTTTGAGACACTTGTGATTTAGGGCTATATAAATAAAGATTGATTGATTGATTGATTGATTCACTTACACCATGGTGCGGACTATGGCTCCAAAGTATTTGAGACTACGGCCATCTGCTGTCAATCATGGTGACTAAATGGTTAATGGGGCTTGGTCTTGTCATCACCACTAATGAGATGTATGTGACTGTTGATGTTTGGAGTGCACCTTATGGGTTGTGGTCAAAATGATTTGGAAGACAAGTTAGCATACACGTAATAAAGATATCCTCAAAGTTTTATAATCATTAGACCAGGGGTGTCCATACTTTTTGACTTGACATTTGGTCGAGCGCCGAAAGCCGACTGCATGTAAAGCAGCGTTTCTCAAAGTGTGGGGCGCGCCCCACTGGTGGGGAATAGAGACATGACAGGTGGGGCGCGAGGAACGGGAGGAAATTTCACTTAAAAAATTTTTTTTTATTATTGTATTCTTAGATTTTTTTTTTATACTATGCTTTCATTTTCTATACACACTGTAAATCACTTTGTGATTCTGTCTATGAAATCTGCTATATAAATAAATGGAAATTACCGGTACTTATTTTTACTGTAGGCTTTAAATTTCTCGGTAGGAGCGAAAGTTTGACAGACATAGCAACAGAGATTGCAAAGTGGCACTTTTATTTTATTGATTATTGAACTTGATGCAAGTTATTTGATTTATTATTGAACTTGATGCAAGTTCTAACACTATTATTTGATTTATTATTGAACTTGATGCAAGTTCTAACACTATTATTTGATTTTTTTATTGAACTTGATGCAAGTGATAACACATTTTTGATTTATTATTGAACTTGATGCAAGTTATAACACTTTTTTGATTTATTATTGAACTTGATGCAAGTTATAACACTTTTTTTGATTTATTATTGAACTTGATGCAAGTTATTTGATTTATTATTGAACTTGATGCAAGTTATAACACTTTTTTTGATTTATTATTGAACTTGATGCAAGTTATGACACTTTCGTTTTATTTATTATTGAACTTGATGCAAGTTATAACACTTTTTTTGATTTATTATTGAACTTGATGCAAGTTATTTGATTTATTATTGAACTTGATGCAAGTTGTAACACTTTTTTTGATTTATTATTGAACTTGATGCAAGTTATAACACTTTTTTTTTTTTTTTTTTTAACTTGATGCAAATTATAACACTTTTTTTGATTTATTATTGAACTTGATGCAAGTTATAACACTTTTTTTTATTTATTATTGAACGTGATACAAGTTATAACACTTTTTTTGATTTATTATTGAACTTGATGCAAGTTATAACACTTTTGTTTTATTTATTATTGAACTTGATGGAAGTTATTTTATTTATTATTGAACTTGATGCAAGTTATAACACAGCTGCACAGTTATTTTATTTATTATTGAACTTGATGTTATTTTATGTTATTGAGTTTGAATGTATACAACTTGATGTTCAATAAATTTGAAAATGTTAAAGCTTGGCATTAGCGCTCTGTTGGGGCGATGGGGGCAGGTGGGGCTTGAAAACTCCCCCTTGTCCAAAGTGGGGGATGACAAAAAAAGTTTGAGAACCACTGATGTAAAGCATACTTGCCAACCCTCCCGAAATTCAGCGCCTCTCCCGAAAACCTCCTGGGACAAATTTTCTCCCGAAAATCTCCCGGAATTCAGGCGGAGCTGGAAGCCACGCCCCCTCCAGCTCCATGTGGACCTGAGTGACGTCAGGTGCGCAACACCACGTAAATCGTTGGCCAACCAAAAAGTAACCCCAGTACGCTATAGCCAACATTCACCAGGAGATGGCAGCAGACAAACATAGATCACTCTATTACATTCCTCCCCTTTTAGAAATGTATAGAAGTTACTCAAAATAAATAAACAAGCCAACCAAAAAATGCAGCAGCTCGATTAAAAAACTGTACTTAAGCCACATTCTTTTCTTTTTTTTTTTAGTACTGAACTCTTAACCCTCATTTGTAAAAAAAAAAATAACATGCTTATTATACAAACAGTATAATACAGATTTTTATACTGTCTTCAGAGATTCCGTTTTTTTGGTGGTACTCGAAACCTTTCTGGGTACCTGCGAAAGGGTGTTCAGCATGGTTGGAAAAATAGTGACAGAGAATAGAACAAGGATGGACGATTCAACCCTTAACTCAACAATGAGTGACTCGGGCTGCAACTAAGAATTGTTTTGACAGTCGATTAGTCAACGATTATCTTACCGATTAGTCGACTCATCAGATAATAAAGCGTACACATATTTAATGGCTCAAAATTTTCCATCGACTTCTAAATTTTTCCTTGCCTCGATGTGGTTTTAGATCAGGGAATGTTTGTGAAGCCCTTTGAGACAATAGCAATAAAGGGCTATATATATCATACTTGCCAACCCTCCCGGATTTTCCGGGAGACTCCCGAAATTCAGCGCATCTCTCGAAAACCTCCCGGGACAAATTTTCTTCCGAAAATCTCCCGAAATTCAGGCGGACCTGAGTCCGCTTTCCCACAAAATAAACAGCGTACCTGCCCAATCACGTTATAACTGTAGAATGATAGAGGGCGAGTTCTTGGTTTCTTATGTGGGTTTATTGGTAGGCAGTTTCATTAACGTCCTCCCAGACCCAGCGCGGCAACAACACACAACAACAGCAGTCACGTCTACCGTAAAGCAGTTTGTCTGCCGTAAACAGCAATGTTGTGACACTCTTAAACAGGACAATACTGCCATCTAGTGCATTTGATGAAAGCACTTTTGTGCGTGCCACACAGCAATGCATCATCAGCATGGCTAGAAAAATAGTGACAGAGAATAGAACAAGGATGGACAATTCAATCCTTAACTCAACAATGAGTAGATGAGTGTTATCTGTGTGTATATGTGTAAATAATTGAACACTGAAATTCAAGTATTTATTTTATATATATATATATATATATATATATATATATATAATAAAATAAATATATATTTATAGCTAGAATTCACTGAAAGTCAAGTATTTCTTGTATATATATATATATGTATGTATATATATATATATATATATATATATATATATATATATATATATATATATATATATATATATATATATAATAAAATAAATATATATTTATAGCTAGAATTCACTGAAAGTCAAGTATTTCTTGTATATATATATATATATGTATGTATATATATATATATATATATATATATATATATATATATATATATAATAAAATAAATATATATTTATAGCTAGAATTCACTGAAAGTCAAGTATTTCTTGTATATATATATGTATGTATGTATGTATGTATGTATGTATGTATGTATGTACAAACATCAGTTGTTTACCAATCTAAGGTAACACGCAAGGACATTAACACATCCAACACATATGTAGGATTAACCGAGGGAGAGTTTAAAACCAGATGGAACAATCACAAGGCTTCTTTCAGGAACCAAAACCTGCGGAATACCACAGAACTCAGCAAACACATTTGGGACCTCAAAGACAATAATGTTGAATATTCAATAACATGGCAAATTCTTGCATCCAGCACACCTTACAATAGTGGTAATAAAAGATGCAACCTATGCTTGAAAGAGAAACTGTTTATTATATACCGTCCAGACCTGTCATCCCTCAACAAGCGCAGCGAAATTGTATCAGCATGCCGCCACAGACGGAAACACCTCCTAGGCAACACATGAGCCAATCACCACGCCCCTACGCCAGCCTGTACCCACCCACTCTGTGCCCTATATAAACCATGGTATGTGAATGCTCCCATTAAAATCTCCTGATGATTGAGGGAACCCCTCATGAAACAGGCCTGTAGAGATGAAATAGTCTTGTGATTTTTTTTCCCACACATACATATGTATGTATATATATATATATATATATATATATATATATATATATATATATATATATATATATATATATATATATATAATAAAATAAATATATATTTATAGCTAGAATTCACTGAAAGTCAAGTATTTCTTGTATATATATATATGTATGTATATATATATATATATAATAAAATAAATATATATTTATAGCTAGAATTCACTGAAAGTCAAGTATTTCTTGTATATATATATATATGTATGTATATATATATATATAATAAAATAAATATATATTTATAGCTAGAATTCACTGAAAGTCAAGTATTTCTTGTATATATATATGTATGTATATATATATATATATATATATATATATATATATATATATATATATATATATATAATAAAATAAATATATATTTATAGCTAGAATTCACTGAAAGTCAAGTATTTCTTGTATATATATATATATATGTATGTATATATATATATATATATATATATATATATATATATATATATATATATATATATATATATATAATATGAAATACTTGACTTAGTGAATTCTAGCTGTAAATATACTCCTCCCCTCTTAGCCACGCCCCCAGCCACGTCCCCCCCCAACCACGCCCCCACCCCCCCACCACCTCCCGAAATCGGAGGTCTCAAGGTTGGCAAGTATGATATATATATATATATATATATATATACACATTTTGATGGACTGATTGTCCTGTAAGTTCTTCCAAATTAAAGTGATCAAACTTTGGGGGTTTGATAACAGCGCCACCATGTGGTGTATTTGTCATCAAAATAGAAGCCAACGCAGTAGAGGTGCACGGTTCAACACATGTTCACCCTTTTGTGTGCAGCGGTTCAGTAGTAGAACGGTTAGTTTACACAAACACATGAATTAAGACACCCATTGGGGGATATTGTATGGGGCTGCTATCGTGCAATGGTCCTTAGTCGTAGGGTCCTGAAGGATCCGCTCCAGCACAGAGGCCGGCCATGAATCAGACGCTCCGGCAGCCGCACAGATCTCTGCGTAATTGCGCTGTTGAAAACAACAATAGCATGGCCACTTAGAGCTGGAGTAGCCTCACTTAACTCTTGAGTGTGTGCGATTGTGGAAGGGGGAACTTTCCCGCGAGAGTCGGTTCTACATTAATGCAGCTGGTCGGGGTTCAACAAAAAAAAGGAGCTGAGAGGGGAATTGGAGCGTTTAGCCATCTCCAGACGCAGGGGGCGAAATGAGCCTTGTGGCCTTTTGTGCCATCTAATCTCGTTTGCATTTCCTTTCAGCAACATGAAAGAGAAAGCTAATCGGGGCCTGATTGTGTTTGTTTGGTGAAATTTCTCATTTAGGGGCCGCGAATAATTCTTCTCCCGGCGACTTTGAGATGATGAAAGACCGCGGCCTTACAACACACACACACACTAAAAGAGAACGGAAGACTTTCCAAGCAAGAAATCAAAAAAAGTGAAGGTGAATCTATGTGCGTCTGCCGTGCTGGTGATTGACTGGCGGAAGGAAAACGGCGGCCCGATGACAAAAGAGACAGGAAATGGACGGCGAGTGGATCTGACGTGACGGGTGCCAATGCCCTCCATTGATCAGTGGCATCAGCGCCCCCGCCGGAACCCGGGAAGGTGGGGTTGGAGTCGGCAGGCAGCTGAAGGTCACAGCTCACTGTCACAGCAGCGTCCGATCGCATTACGCCGCACGCCGTCTCGCCTCGCTCGTGTGACGGACAGATGACAATCATCTCCGCCTCATTGTTCCGCGCCGTCTCCTCGTCTCTCGGATGCCAGCTATTTTGTTCCCATTTCCATCTGTGCAAAGTGTCAAAGTAGATTGTTCGCAAAATGTGTCTTTTATCCCCAAACTTTCACTCACTGAACAAGCGCTATGTTTTTATTTATTTATTTAATAATACCACCTTAACATTTGACAACCAAACAATTACACAAGGCGAATCAGTAAAGAATCTGGCTATTATTTTCGACCCAACTCTCTCCTTTGAGTCACACATTAAGAGTGTTACTAAAACGGCCTTCTTTCATCTCCGTAATATCGCTAAAATGCGTTCTATTTTATCCACTAGCGACGCTGAGATCATTATTCATGCGTTCGTTACGTCTCGTCTCGACTAGGGCTGCAGCTAACGATTATTTTTCTATCGATTAATCTATAGATTATTTTTTCGATTAATCGGTTAATCTATAGATTATTTTTTTCGATTAATCTATAGATTATTTTTCCTTTTACCGATTTTTTTTTTTATTTAAAATGAAGAGGAAAAAATAAATGTAGGCCAGTTTTTTCAAAAGGCATGGCTTTTATTTACAAAAAAAAAAAGTATGGCCACTCAGTCAACATTGACAACAACATGACAAAATATTCTGTAACAATGTAAACATTTAAAACTTTTAACATTTAACAAAATTAAAAGTAGCTTATTTGCTTTTTAATGTGCAAATATAAAAGTAAACATCCAGTGCAAATCTTTATATTCTGGAATAGTATAAGCATTTCAAAAGTAAAAGTATTGCTTATTTTGCTTTAAAATGTGCAAAAATAAAGATAAACATCCAATACAAAAAAGTGCAAAACGGAAATATTCTGTAACAAGTGTAAACATTTCAACAAAAGTAAAAGTATTGCTTATTTGCTAAAATGTGCAAAAATAAAGCTAAACATCCAATACAAAAAAGTGTAAAACTAAATATTCTGTAACAACAGTGTAAACATTTCAACAAAAGTAAAAGTATTGCTTATTTTGCTTTATAACACAACAATGATAGTATGATTAAAGTGAAAGTTAATTGTTGGTTTGTACATAGTATATGTAACTGTTAATGTTGTAAAAGGTATTTGCACAACTAATTAACGTTAGCGTTTGTGACACGTCTTGTGCCGTGGGGTTCTTTCAGGACCGACAGACTGAACGCCAGACGGCTTTGCCACAATCTTTTAATTTTACACAAAGTCTTTTCTCTTCCAACTGCGCGGATCGCGCACCTGGGCACGATTGCGGCGTCGCTCCCGGCGCGCCCCGCCTCGCCGCTCGCTCGCCGCCGCCGCCTCTCCACAGCGTTAAAGAGGAGCGCGTCTTTGTAATCACTGAACAGGCACGCCAAACGCGCCTCTCAGAGCGAAACGGTGCTTTAGTTTATGAATTTACAACGCAGATACAAATGACACATTCATGTTTTTGTGTAATAATGACAACGTATACGCACGCGGACGATTGACTTGTTGATGGTGATGGCAAGAACGCTGTTGGGGGTTTTCTTTTCAAATGTTCGTTCATAGCCGTTGTGCTGCTATGATAGGCCATTTCCGCTCGACACAGTGTGCATACAACAACATTATTAGGCCGTTTATTGAAATACTCCCACACTTTTGACGACTTTTGGCGTGCTTTTTCCCCCTCGCTTGCATCGTCTGCTTTGCGCTCCGCCATGACAGTAAAGTAGTGTGACGTAAATATGCGACGCGCCGACGCACAAAAACGACGTCGACGTATTTACGTAACCGATGACGTCGACTATGTCGACGCGTCGTTTCAGCCTTAGTCTCGACTACTGTAACGTATTATTTTCGGGTCTCCCTATGTCTAGCATTAAAAGACTACAATTGGTACAAAATGCGGCTGCTAGACTTTTGACAAGAACAAGAAAGTTTGATCATATTACGCCTATACTGGCTCACCTGCACTGGCTTCCTGTGCACTTAAGATGTGACTTTAAGGTTTTACTACTTACGTATGAAATACTACACGGTCTAGCTCCGTCCTATCTTGTCGATTGCATTGTACCATATGTCCCGGCAAGAAATCTGCGTTCAAAGAACTCCGGCTTATTAGTGATTCACAGAGCCCAAAAAAAGTCTGCGGGCTATAGAGCGTTTTCTATTGGGGCTCCAGTACTATGGAATGCCCTCCCGGTAACAGTTAGAGATGCTACCTCAGTAGAAGCATTTAAGTCCCATCTTAAAACTCATTTGTATATTCTAGCCTTTAAATAGCCCCTCTGTTAGACCAGTTGATCTGCCGTTTCTTTTCTTTTCTCCTCTGCTCCCCTTTTCCTTGTGGAGGTTCGGTGGCCATGGATGAAGTGCTGGCTGTCCAGAGTCGGGACCCGGGGTGGACCGCTCGCCTGTGCATCGGCTGGGAACATCTCTGCGCTGCTGACCCGTCTCCGCTCGGGATGGTGTCCTGCTGGCCCCACTATGGACTGGACTCTTACTATTATGTTGGATCCACTATGAACTGGACTCTCACAATATTATGTCAGACCCACTCGACATCCATTGCTTTCAGTCTCCCCTAGAGGGGGGGGTTACCCACATATGCGGTCCTCTCCAAGGTTTCTCATAGTCATTCACATCGACGTCCCACTGGGGTGAGTTTTTCCTTGCCCTTATGTGGGCTTTGTACCGAGGATGTCGTTGTGGCTTGTGCAGCCCTTTGAGACACTTGTGATTTAGGGCTGTATAAATAAACATTGATTGATTGATTGATTGATGTTTACACGGACGCAAGCCATCAGACTAAAAGCCCAAACGGATAAAAAAATAGTTCATTTGAACACGGCAATTAGAATATTCTGACACGATCACGCTCTTTCCAATCACAATTTCCTTCAGATGGCTATTATGATCACTTCTTCCGAAGTTTGGGAGGAAAAAGTGCTTCTATAAACTGTACGTCTATGGAGCTGGTTTTTCCATCCATCCATCCATCTCCTTCCGCTTATCCGAGGTCGGGTCGCGGGGGCAGCAGCTTAAGCAGGGAAGCCCAGACTTCCCTCTCCCCAGCCACTTCGTCCAGCTCCTCCCGGGGGATCCCGAGGCGTTCCCAGGCCAGCCGGGAGACATAGTCTTCCCAGCGTGTCCTGGATCTTCCCCGTGGCCTCCTACCGGTCGGACGTGCCCGAAACACCTTCCTAGGGAGGCGTTCGGGTGGCATCCTGACCAGATGCCCGAACCACCTCATCTGGCTCCTCTCGATGTGGAGGAGCAGCGGCTTTACTTTGAGCTCCTCCCGAATGACAGAGCTTCTCACCCTATCTCTAAGGGAGAGCCCCGCCACTCGGCGGAGGAAACTCATTTCGGCCGCTTGTACCCGTGATCTTGTCCTTTCGGTCATGACCCAAAGCTCATGACCATAGGTGAGGATGGGAACGTAGATCGACCGGTAAATTGAGAGCTTTGCCTTCCGGCTCAGCTCCTTCTTCACCACAACGGATCGATACAGCGTCCGCATTACTGAAGACGCCGCACCGATCCGCCTGTCGATCTCACAATCCACTCTTCCCCCACTCGTGAACAAGACTCCGAGGTACTTGAACTCCTCCACTTGGGGCAAGATCTCCTCCCCAACCTGGAGATGGCACTCCACCCTTTTCCGGGAGAGAACCATGGACTCGGACTTGGAGGTGCTGATTCCCATCCCAGTCGCTTCACACTCGGCTGCGAACCGATCCAGTGAGAGCTGAAGATCTTGGCCGGAGGAAGCCATCAGGACCACATCATCTGCAAATAGCAGAGACCTAATCCTGCAGCCACCAAACCAGATACCCTCAACGCCCTGACTGCGCCTAGAAATTCTGTCCATAAAGGTTATGAACAGAATCGGTGACAAAGGGCAGCCTTGGCGGAGTCCAACCCTCACTGGAAACGTGTCCGACTTACTGCCGGCAATGCGGACCAAGCTCTGACACTGATCATACAGGGAGCGAACTGCCACAATAAGACAGTCCGTTACCCCATACTCTCTGAGCACTCCCCACAGGACTTCCCGGGGTACACGGTCGAATGCCTTCTCCAAGTCCACAAAGCACATGTAGACTGGTTGGGCAAACTCCCATGCACCCTCAAGGACCCTGCCGAGAGTATAGAGCTGGTCCACAGTTCCACGACCTGGAGCTGGTTTTTGACCGTCCAATTACTATGGGTGTAACGGTACACAAAAATGTCGGTTCGGTACGTACCTCGGTTTAGAGGTCAGGGTTCGGTTCATTTTCGGTACAGTAAGAAAACAACAAAATATAAATTTTTTGGTTATTTATTTACCAAATGTGTAAACAATGGCATAACATACATATACACACAGGGTCCATTGCCAGGGTTAATGTGGTCAACATATATCAAATAAAAACTAAATAAGATAAGGCTCAGAATGGTTTCTTAACAAAACCTTTCTACATATAAAGTGCTTTTTTTGATTGATTGATTGATTGAGACTTGTATTAGTAGATTGCACAGTACAGTACATATTTTGTACAATTGACCACTAAATGGTAACACCCCAATAAGTTTTTCAACTTGTTTAAGTCGGGGTCCACGTTAATCAACATTAAACTGCCTCAAGTTGTTGCTCGGATTAAATAAAATGACAAAACTTTTCTTCTACATATAAAAAGTGCAACATTGAACAGTTTCAGGTCAACTCAGCCTCAGATTAACTTTTCTCCCCCCCCCCCCCCCCCCCAGCCTGGCTAACTTGGCAGTAAGAGGATATATGGGCTCATTGTTCTTCCACCATAGAAGTGGCTCAAAATCTAGTTTTTTATGCAATATGGTCTTAAATCTGCTGCTATAAAAACATTTGTTATTGCTTTATAACAGAGGTAGACATTTTGAATTGTATCACAAAAGTATGGAGGCACACAACCGTTTGACCAGTGGCTGGGTGCATGATCTTGGCATCAGCATTTTAAAGGGGAACATTATCAGCAGACCTATGTAAGCGTCAATATATACCTTGATGTTGCAGAAAAAAGACCATATATTTTTTTAACCGATTTCCGAACTCTAAATGGGTGAATTTTGGCGAATTAAACGCCTTTCTATTATTCGCTCTCTGAGCACAACGTGACGTCACATCGGGAAGCAATCCGCCATTTTCTCAAACACATCATCGTCGGTGTGTTGTCGGAGGGTGTAACAACACGAACAGGGACGGATTCAAGTTGCACCAGTGGCCCAAAGATGCGAAAGTGGCAAGAAATTGGACGGAATTTCAAGAGAAGAATATCGACCCTAGCTTCCCTGGCCTGCTGACATCAACTCCAAAACTGGACAGATCAGCTTTCAGGAAAAGAGAGCGGATGAGGGTATGTCTACAGAATATATTAATGGATGAAAACTTTATTCATTACTCGCGGTTTTACGTAAATTATTATACATAAACTGTGTTTACCAATAATTTAGCTTAAAAACATTTATTTTTTTCCAATCATTCGAGTACATTCGGGTAGTCTTGTGTAATACAGTATTTTGTGTCTATTTAGGTATGGTTAACCTGAGTGAAGTCTCCCCATTATTTTGTTACAGGTGTTATAGGTTGTTAGTTGTTAGTTTCCTTTAATGCCAAACAAACACATACCAATCGTTGGTTAGAAGGTGATCACCGAATTCGTCCTCGCTTTCTCCCGTGTCGCTGGCTGTCGTGTCGTTTTCGTCGGTTTCGCTTGCATACGGTTCAAACTGTCGGAGGCAGATATTTACATATATCCGAATTTAAGTTGTACTTCTTTCATTTATTAGTCATATTTGAAAACAGCTCGTCTTTTCCATTTATTCTCTTGATGCTCTGTCAGCAAGCATACTATGTGTGATAACCTTGAGTTCTTTGGAATGTATTATGGCTAGGGAGACGTTGTGCTTTTGTTATGGCTAGGGAGGGGGAAGAAAAGAGATGTTTTTGGCGTTGGGAAGAGAGACCATTTTGTGGAGGCGCAAGAGAATGTTCTATGGTTAGACTGGTCTCAATCAAAAATGTATATTGTCAAAGCTTTGAGAATATACAAGAAAATACCTATTCTGTCTCTGGTGGTTTTTCAACTCAGCTTTAAGTGTCGGAAAGAACTTGGGAGCGAATTGTGACTTGAATTCCCTGGGAGGAACAACTGGTCCAAAACGCAACAAAACCGATATGGCTCAATAGCTTCAGTTTCTTCTTCAATTTGGTTTTCGCTACCTGCCTCCACACTACAACCATCCGTTTCAATACATGCGTAATCTGTTGAATCGCTTAAGCCGCTGAAATCCGAGTCTGAATCCGAGCTAATGTCGCTATAGCTTGCTGTTCTATCTGTCATGTTTGTTTGTGTTGGCATCACTATGTGACGTCACAGGAAAATGGACGGGTGTTTATAACGATGGTTAAAATCAGGCACTTTGAAGCTTTTTTTTTAGGGATATTGCGTGATGGGTAAAATTTTGAAAAAAACTTCGAAAAATAAAATAAGCCACTGGGAACTGATTTTTAATGGTTTTAACCCTTCTGAAATTGTGATAATGTTCTCCTTTAAAGACAAGAACAAGAAAGTT
This sequence comes from Nerophis lumbriciformis, assembly GCF_033978685.3. Lineage (NCBI taxonomy): Eukaryota > Metazoa > Chordata > Actinopteri > Syngnathiformes > Syngnathidae > Nerophis > Nerophis lumbriciformis. The sequence goes on from NC_084560.2 coordinate 42,753,387, forward strand.
TGATCATATTACGCCTATACTGGCTCACCTGCACTGGCTTCCTGTGCACTTAAGATGTGACTTTAAGGTTTTACTACTTACGTATAAAATACTTCACGGTCTAGCTCCGTCCTATCTTGTCGATTGTATTGTACCATATGTTCCGGCAAGAAATCTGGCTTATTAGTGATTCCCAGAGCCCAAAAAAAGTCTGCGGGCTATAGAGCGTTTTCTATTGGGGCTCCAGTACTATGGAATGCCCTCCCGGTAACAATTAGAGATGCTACCTCAGTAGAAGCATTTAAGTCCCATCTTAAAACTCATTTGTATACTCTAGCCTTTAAATAGCCCCCCTGTTGGACCAGTTGATCTGCCGTTTCTTTTCTTTTCTCCTCTGCTCCCTTTTTCCTTGAGGGGGGGGGGGGCACAGGTCCGGTGGCCATGGATGAAGTGCTGGCTGTCCAGAGTCGGGACCCGGGGTGGACCGCTCGCCTGTGCATCGGCTGGGAACATCTCTGCGCTGCTGACCCGTCTCCGCTCGGGATTGTGTCCTGCTGGCCCCACTATGGACTGGACTCTTACTATTATGTTGGATCCACTATGGACTGGACTCTCACAATATTATGTCAGACCCACTCGACATCCATTGCTTTCGGTCTCCCCTAGAGGGGGGGGGGGGGGGTTACCCACATATGCGGTCCTCTCCAAGGTTTCTCATAGTCATTCACATCGACGTCCCACTGGGGTGAGTTTTTCCTTGCCCGTATGTGGGCTTTGTACCGAGGATGTCGTTGTGGCTTGTGCAGCCTTTTGAGACACTTGTGATTTAGGGCTATATAAATAAAGATTGATTGATTGATTGATGATAAAGAACAATCTAAGACTCATATTTCCCCGTGTGAATAAAGTTTTGTCGTTTGCAAATTCTACAACTATTTTTGCTACGACTTGTTCTTTTGTTGTATTTCTCTTCTGGTATTTGGGCCTCTTGGGCCTTCTGTTTGACTTTTTGTTGTGGCCTAAGTTGAGCTTAGGAGCCCAGTCCTGGTTATCCACATCGAATAAAGCATTTGGCCTTTCTGCACAACGACGACGACGACTAAGCTTCTATGTTTCTGCTATGAAGATCGGCAATCAAGCGAAGTAGTTACCAGGCAATACGGAATATTGGACCAACAACCCCAATATCTGTTACTAGGACCTAACATGACGTTAGTTTATTTCCACAATCAGAGGTATTTGTGTTTATAGCAACCTTAAGTTAACAATCTACCTAAAATGATCCTCTTGTCCTAAGTTTACATTCAGTTCTGCTCTCAAACACTACCTACACAGTCAAGAATAAACCCGATCGCATCACAGGAAGTTTCTGAAAACAAATCTAACGTTCAAACAAACCTTCTACAAAGTGAAGGCTGCAAACACGATCACGGTCCGACTGTACTCAATAAGATGAAAGCGACAAGCTGGAGAGCCATTTCCCTCGACGCGCTTTTCTAATCTCCCTGACTTTATTCCTTTTATGAACCACTTTTTTTCGGGACTCTACAGAAGCTCTTTCCTATCTCTTGATTTGAACATTTGGAACAACCCGAGAACAGCACAGCAGCGCAGCATTTTCAGCTCAAACTCTTCCACTTGATTTATCGCTAGACTCCAGCTTGTTTGCCCTCCATGTGCATTAAGTAAAGTGGACGTGACATCGCGTGCAGCCCAGCAATTAGTCGAAGACTTTGGCCTTCAAAATAAAAGGTCACAAACTTCGCCAAAGCATAATGACATAAAAGTCAAACGTACGAAGACAGGGAAAAATTGACGTGACAATACAAGCAAGTACGAACAGCGCTGTGTCTATACTAGGGTTGTACGGTATACCGGTACTAGTAAAGTACCGCGATACTAATGAATCATATTCGGTACTATACCGCCTCTAAAAAGTACCGGTCCCCCAACCCTCCATTGTCGTCATGTCGTGTCATTGCTGGTTTACAAGCAGAGGAGCATAATAATAACTGGGATTTTATATAGCGCTTTTCTAAGTACCCAAAGTCGCTTTACATGTAGAACCCATCAATCATTCACACCTGGTGGTGGTAAGCTACTTTCAAAGCCATAGCTGCCCTGGGGTAGACTGACGGAAGCGTGGCTGCAATTTGCGCCAACGGCCCCTCCGACCACCACCTATCATTCATCATTCAAGTCACCGGTGTGAGTGGCAAAGGGTGAAGTGTCCCGCCCAAGGACACAACGGCAGCATTTTTGGATGGTAAGAGGCGGGGAGTGAACCTGCAACCCTCAGGTTTCTGGCACGGTTGCTCTACTCACTACGCCATGCCGCCCCATGTTCGACAGTGCACAATCACAGAGTACTTACAAGCTGTCATGTCTGTGTAATCATGTTTTGTTTTAGTCATGTTTTGTTTTGTTTAGTTATTGGACTCTTCAGTTTCTGGTTGTTCACTCCCTTGTTTTGTTTCCATTGCAACCCATTAGTTTTCACCTGTCACGTCACGCACCTGTTTCACGTTTTGAGTCACGCACCTGTTTTCGTTACTCATGTCTGTGTTATTTAAGCTTTTCTTTTTCTGTTGGTCAGCCTGGCGACATCACATTTATGCTCTGCACACTCTTTATCTTTTCAAGCCATGTTCACAGTCCCATGCCACAGTAAGTGTTTTGTTTCGTGTTCTTAGTTAATTGCTTTTGTGCTATAGTCTTTTTGGTTTCATAGTTTGTTCTCCGCCATTGTGCGCACCTTTAGTTTGTGCTTTTTGTTATTGTAAAAATAAAATATGTACTCACATTCCCGTGTCGCCCGAGCCAACTTTCCGTTGCCTTCCGGAAAATCAAACACCAAGGACCAAGTCATGACACAAGCAGACACAGTGTGTAGACAGAAAAGGGAGAATGGACGCATTTTGGCTTACAAAACTAAAGATAAAGAAGCACTACATGTTTTCGTCATCATTGTTCAAATATTGTGACGTCTGTCGAGACGCTTATCTCCATTCGGTGCCACACGTCCACACCATCAAAATGCTGAGGCAAAAATTTCCACATCAACACCGTATGAAAAAATTTGTGATTTTTTTATTTGTGATTTCCTTCTCTGCATGAAAGTTTAAAAGTAACATATATTAATGCAGTATGAAGAAGAATGTTTTAATGTAGACATGCAAGCCTTGAAAGAAAATTTTGAAAATCAAGACTACATTTCCTGCAAATGGGTGCATTTCTACCCTATATTTTAACTTTAGATTTATTCTCATATCAAACTCTTTTGGCTGTCTTTTTGACACTTACCCTCCACACCCTGGATTATAAATAATGTAAATAATTCAATGTGATTATCTTGTGTGATGACTGTATTATGATGATAGTATATATCTGATAGTATATATCTGTATCATGAATCAATTTAAGTGGACCCCGACTTAAACAAGTTGAAAAACTTATTGGGGTGTTACCATTTAGTGGTCAATTGTACGGAATATGTACTTCACTGTGCAACCTACTAATAAAAGTCTCAATCAATCAATCAAAACACATAGAATCATCATACTGCTGTGATTATATGCATCAAGTGTTCATTCAAGGCTAAGGCAAAATATCGAGATATATATTGTGTATCGCAATATGGCCTTAAAATATCGCAATATTAAAAAAAGGCCATATCGCCCAGCCCTAGTTTCAATGATGCCATTTCTGTTTGTCATTTATAATTTTGTCTATTTTGTGTTTATCCTTGAATAAACAGGTCAGTTTCTTGTTACCAACCATTGTGTATTATTCAAACTCCCCTAATTCAGCTGGCTAGTTAATTGTTATCAAGAGTACTAAAACCCTTTTCAACATGATTCTGACAACTAAGTAGGCTAAATAACTTTAAACTTTAATACATGCTCGGATAGGTCAGTATCGGGATCGGATCGGAAATGCAAAAACAATATTGGTATCGGATCGGAAGTGCAAAAACCTGGATCGGGACATCCCGAGTGTAGATAGAACATGTTAAAACAGAAAGTAAGCATATATTAACAATAAATGAACAAGTAGATTAATAATTCATTTTCTACCACATTGACAAAATAATAGGTGTATAAATGACACAATATGTTACTGCATGTCAGCAGACTAATTAGGAGCCTTTGTTTGTTTACTTACTACTAAAAGACAAGTTGACTAGTATGTTCACTATTTTATTTAAGGACTTAATTGCTGTCTTATTGTGGCAGTTCGCTCCCTGTATAATCAGTGCCAGAGCTTGGTCCGCATTGCCGGCAGTAAGTCGGACACGTTTCCAGTGAGGGTTGGACTCCACCAAGGCTGCCCTTTGTCATCGATTCTGTTCATAACCTTTATGGACAGAATTTCTAGACGCAGTCAGGGCGTTGAGGGGATCTGGTTTGGTGGCTGCAGGATTAGGTCTCTGCTATTTGCAGATGATGTGGTCCTGATGGCTTCCTCTGGCCAAGATCTTCAGCTCTCGCTGGATCGGTTCGCAGCCGAGTGTGAAGCGACTGGGATGGGAATCAGCACCTCCAAGTCCGAGTCCATGGTTCTCTCCCGGAAAAGGGTGAAGTGCCATCTCCGGGTTGGGGAGGAGATCTTGCCCCAAGTGGAGGAGTTCAAGTACCTCGGAGTCTTGTTCACGAGTGAGGGAAGAGTGGATCGTGAGATCGACAGGCGGATCGGTGCGGCATCTTCAGTAATGCGGACGCTGTATCGATCCGTTGTGGTGAAGAAGGAGCTGAGCCGGAGGGCAAAGCTCTCGATTTACCGGTCGATCTACGTTCCCATCCTCACCTATGGTCATGAGCTTTGGGTCATGACCGAAAGGACAAGATCACGGGTACAAGCGGCCGAAATGAGTTTCCTCCGCCGAGTGGCGGGTCTCTCCCTTAGAGATAGGGTGAGAAGCTCTGTCATTCGGGAAGAGCTCAAAGTAAAGCCGCTGCTCCTCCACATCGAGAGGAGCCAGATGAGGTGGTTCGGGCATCTGGTCAGGGTGCCACCCGAACGCCTCCCTAGGAAGGTGTTTCGGGCACGTCCGACCGGTAGGAGGCCACGGGGAAGACCCAGGACACGCTGGGAAGACTATCTCTCCCGGCTGGCCTGGGAACGCCTCGGGATCCCCCGGGAGGAGCTGGACGAAGTGGCTGGGGAGAGGGAAGTCTGGGCTTCCCTGCTTAGGCTGCTGCCCCTGCGACCCGACCTCGGATAAACGGAAGAAGATGGATGGATGGATGGACTTAATTGCTAAAGGTAACATATGTTTAGTGTACCCTAATATTTTTTGTTAAAATAAAGCCAATAATGCCATTTTTGGTGGTCCCTTTTATTTAGAAAAGCACCGAAAAGTATTGAAATACATTTTGGTACCGGTACCAAAATATTGGTATCGGGACAACCCTAGTCTATATTGATAGTAACAACAACTTCTGCCAATTGTGATGAAACGAACGCACGAAACGACAAGATCACCGATGTAAACATTGAAGTTCTGAACCAAAATAACATGGCTACTGATGGAGCAACCATTTGTCTTCATGGGAGGCGTTTGTGCTGGTAGCCAATGAGCTCTGTGTGTTTATGTCGAGGGCAAACGATGCTCAGGTGATTTGGTCTGTTTCCTCTCAACCTTCCAAAGCAGGCAGGCCGTTAGCGGAGGTGACGCTGGGGGGGGAAAAAAGCGCAAGTCGACGAGGCTTTGATTCTGATTTACTCCCCGTGCCGACGAAGCCAAACAAATTAGAGGAACAAAATAACGTCGCGGCAAGAAATAAATCACGTTAACGACGGAGGCTTTGAACGCCAGTCAGACATGAAAGCGGGAGGGCGTGGAGAGGAGTAGAGGGTGTCATATTAGGAGATGATATTAAGGACGCGTCTTCACCAAAGAGGCTGAGAACAATCAAGCGACAGTGGCGGTTAACGAGGAGAAGAAGCTTTGTTCTTCTGCCTTCCTATCAGCGACTTAACACGTTGTTCTTCAAGTCGACAGTCACCGCCGGCTCGTTAGCGGGACGGCTGACGCTCGTTAGCTGACAAGAAGGTGAAACTCAACAGGAAATGAGAAAAATTACGATTTTTTTTCCATTTTGTTGTTGTTAACATGCTTTAAGTGGAAACAACATAACGTAAATTCCGGACTATAAGTAGTAAGTCGGACACGTTTCCAGTGAGGGTTGGACTCCGCCAAGGCTGCCCTTTGTCACCGATTCTGTTCTGAACTTTTATGGACAGAAATTCTAGGCGCAGTCAAGGCGTTGAGGGGATCTGATTTGGTGGCTGCAGGATTAGGTCTCTGCTTTTTGCAGATGATGTGGTCCTGATGGCTTCAACTGGCCAGGATCTTCAGCTCTCGCCGGATCGGTTCGCAGCTGAGTGTGAAGCGACTGGGATGAGAATCAGCACCTCCAAGTCCAAGTCCATGGTTCTCGCCCGGAAAAGGGTGGAGTGCCATCTCCGGGTTGGGGAGGAGATCTTGCCCCAAGTGGAGGAGTTCAAGTACCTCGGAGTCTTGTTCACGAGTGAGGGAAGAGTGGATCGTGAGATCGACAGGCGGATCGGTGCGGCGTCTTCAGTAATGCGGACGCTGTATCGATCCGTTGTGGTGAAGAAGGAGCTGACCTATGGTCATGAGGTTTGGGTTATGACCGAAAGGACAAGATCACGGGTACAAGCGGCCGAAATTAGTTTTCTCCGCCGGGTGGCGGGGCTCTCCCTTAGAGATAGGGTGAGAAGCTCTGTCATCCGGGAAGAGCTCAAAGTAAAGCCGCTGCTCCTCCACATCGAGAGGAGCCAGATGAGGTGGTTCGGGCATCTGGTCAGGATGCCACCCGAACGCCTCCCTAGGGAGGTGTTTAGGGCACGTCCGACCGGTAGGAGGCCGCGGGGAAGACCCAGGACACGTTGGGAAGACTATGTCTCCCGGCTAGCCTGGGAACGCCTCGGGGTCCCACAGGAAGAGCTGGACGAAGTGGCTGGGGAGAGGGAAGTCTGGGCTTCCCTGCTTAGGCTGCTGCCCCCACGACCCGACCTCGGATAAGCGGAAGAAGATGGATGGATGGATGGATTTTTCCCTACACTTTGAACCTTGCGGCTGATTTATGGATTTTTCTTCGCTGAAGGCCATAATGCAAATAATTGTATTAAAAAAAACAAAAGCAAAAACACTGACAGGGGGTTTTATTGTTTGTGCTATGGTTTCTTTTGGATGAATTCGCTCACTGCATGTGCCGTAGTGTCCTTCCATTTATTGGTAGTGCTTCTGTTATGGGTCACACTTCTGCTGCTTCTCCTGTTGCGTGCCCTGACGAGCGCACCGCGGGACACGCCCACGGGCGCCCTCTCTCCGCTGCAAGCGCGCTTCCGCGCGGCTGCAAACGCTCGGCAATCTACGCACCTGTCTGTGATGAGCGATCAGCCTTCATAAACCAGCGCAACCTGAGATCCGACGCCAGAACGTAGCTTCTCGTATCCAGTACACTCCCCGTCATCCTTCCTCGTCGTCAAGCTGTGTGTCTTGTCACATTGGACCTCCCTGTGGATCCCCCTTGCCTTCCTGGATTTCGACCTCACGCCTGCCCACTTACTACGACGCCGCGCTCCTGTCCTCGACCACCCGCCTGTCCTCCAACACTCGAGCCTGCTTTGCCCTTATTTGGACTTCCGCCTGGATCAACACGCACTCTCAACATCTTCTGGCAACCATACTCAGATAAGTTCCACATTTAGTCACACTTCATCTCTTTGGTTTAATTACACATCTCATTCACACACCAAGCTGTCAATAAACCCGCTGACAGCTAAACGACGTCATCGTCTCCCTGTCGTCTTCTTCTCTTGAAATCACGTCACAGTACGTTCTGGCCATGTCAGAACCAGACGGCAAAGACATGACGCGTACCCCGCTCACTTCCAGAACCTCCCCTGTACCCAACATCACAGGCGTGCACACGGCACTCCAGCAGCACCAAGAGCGCTTTTGTGTACTGGAGAACAAGCTAGATGCTGCTTTTGCTAACATTTTAGCTCGACTGGAATTGATTTCCCCAGGCTCCTCCGCTCAGCCGGCGCCCGAGCAAACCGCCTCTGCTGCTGCAGTCCCCATGCCACCCCCTTCATCCTGCGAGCCGAAGATCGCTAGTCCCAGAGCTTTTGAAGGGGATTTTGAGCTTTGCCGTGGCTTCCTGGTCCAGTGTGACATGGTGTTTCGTCATCAGCCCTCCCGCTACACTTCTGACGGGGCCAAGATAGCCTTTATTTTTTCTTTGTTGACCGGAAGGGCTCTCCAGTGGGCCACGGCAGCTGTGGACCGCAACCTTAGTCTCAGCACAAACTTTGCTGCTTTTCGCGCTGAGTTCCAGGCAGTTTTTGACCACCCCGCTGAGGGAGGAGACGCCGCCTCACGTCTTCACTCCCTCCAGCAAGGTTCTCGTTCTGTAGCTGACTACACCCTCGAGTTCCGCACCCTGGCCGCCGACAGCGGGTGGGATAACAAGGCCTTGTTGAGCGCCTACCGTCGGGGCCTCTCTGACGAAATCAAGGACGGATTGTTGCGAGACCGACCAGCCACCTACCATGACCTCATCCAGCTGGCACTGCTTATGGACCAAAGGCTAAGGGAACGAGCAGCGGAGAGAAGCCTCGCTGCCCGCGAGAGGACCAGACGGCCGGCGTGGGAAAATCGGACCGCTTCCTACCCCCCTACCGCGGCTAGAGCTCAGGATGGAGGCGCCCACTTGGCAGACCAGTCTGGGTTTTTCCCCGCACCTTCCAGAGGGGTGGAACCCATGCAGTTGGGCAGGACTCGACTTGCCACGGAGGAACGGGAGAGAAGGTTCCGGCAGCGCCTCTGCCTCTACTGTGGTTGTGCGGGTCACGTGATCCAGACCTGCCCCACACGACCAAAAGATCAGGCTCACTAGTTAGGGGAGTACTTGTGAGCCACACCACCTTTCCCCAGAGCAATAGTGACCCTGGCATTCTGTTCCCCGCAACGTTGTCTTGGAAGGCTAAAAGACTGAAGGTGGGAGCATATTTGGACTCTGGAGCAGATGAGAGTTTCATGGACCGTGATTTCGCCTGTCAAGCCGGGATTGAGCTTCTGCCGCTGGACAAGTCTTTACCAGCTCAGGCCTTGGATGGGCATCCCCTGGGACCCATTACCCACCGTACCGCACTAGTCACTCTTACCCTGTCAGGCAACCACACTGAGCAAATTAGCTTGTTGATCCTCAACGCCCCTATCGCTCCTCTTGTCCTCGGCCGTTCGTGGCTTCGCCAGCACGACCCCCAGATTTCCTGGATCTCAGGGAGGATCCTAGCCTGGAGCACGGCATGCCATGCTAACTGCCTCAAAGCAGCAGCCCCCGTCTCTGAGAACCCCAAGCTCAAATCTTCCCCATCTGACTTATCGGGAGTTCCCTCTGTCTACCATGACCTTGCTGCTGTATTTAGTAAGGAACAGGCACTTTCACTACCCCCGCACAGACCATATGACTGCGCCATTGATCTCATACCCGAAGCAGTACTCCCCTCTAGCCGCCTGTATAACCTATCCATACCCGAGAAAAAGGCCATGTCTGACTACATCACGGAATCACTCGCATCTGGTATCATCACCCCCTCCAAATCTCCGGTAGCCGCTGGATTCTTCTTTGTCGGCAAGAAGGATGGATCCCTACGTCCGTGCATCGACTACCGCAAACTCAACCTCATCACGGTCAAGAACCGATATCCTCTACCACTCATGAGCTCCTCCTTCGAACCCCTTGCCCCTGCTACCATTTTCACCAAGCTGGATCTCCGTAACGCATACCATCTTGTCCGGATTAGGAAGGGGGACGAATGGAAGACGGCCTTCAACACGCACTTAGGTCACTTCGAGTACCGGGTCATGCCCTTCGGCCTGACCAACGCCCCAGCCGTCTTCCAGACTCTTGTTAACGACGTGCTGAGAGACATGCTCGAGAAATTTGTGGTCGTATATCTTGATGATATTTTGATTTTCTCTCACAACCTGCAGGACCATCAACAGCACGTGCGCCTTGTTCTCCAGCGCCTCCTTGAGAATCGTCTTTTCGTCAAGGCAGAGAAGTGCGAGTTCCATTCCTCATCAGTTAACTTCTTGGGTCACATCATTGAGAGGGGTAACATCCGAGCCGACCCCAAGAAGGTAAAGGCAGTGGTGGATTGGCCCCAACCCACCACTCGTACCGAGCTTAGGAGATTCCTAGGCTTTGCGGGTTTCTACCGTCGCTTCATACTCGACTTCAGCAAGGTAGCCGCACCCCTCCACGCACTAACTTCTACCAATACAGTTTTCGTCTGGAACAAGGAGGCAGATAGCGCATTCTTGAGCCTCAAGAGGAGCTTCAGTTCCGCTCCTATCTTGGTACACCCTGACCCCGACAAACCGTTCACAGTGGAAGTAGATGCATCAGATTCCGGGATTGGGGCAGTATTGTCCCAAAGAGCTAATGAGAATAATGTGTTGCACCCTTGTGCATTCTTTTCCAGACGCCTAACCCCAGCCGAGAGGAACTATGATGCAGGGAACCGAGAACTATTGGCCGTCCACGAAGCTTTGGTTGAATGGAGACACTGGCTAGAGGGGGCTGAACATCCGTTCCTAGTCCTGACCGACCACCGCAACCTTATTCACATCCGTTCTGCAAAGAGACTTAATGACAGGCAAGCACGCTGGTCACAGTTCTTTGGCCGATTCAATTACACTCTCACCTACAGACCCGGTTCACGCAATGGCAAGGCTGACGCTCTTTCAAGGATCTTCTCCGAGGAACCCATCACTAGACAAACTGCAGAGACCATACTTCCCCCGAACCGCATCTTCGGGATGGTAACTTGGGAAATCGAAGGCCTGGTCAGGACGGCCTTACGGTCTGACCCTGGTCCCGGTAACGGACCCCCCAATAGACTTTTTGTTCCGCAACCCTTAAGGAGCAAGGTACTGGACTGGGCACATTCAAGTCTGTTTACATGTCATCCCGGAATCCACAGATCGCTATCATTCATTCGACGCCGCTTCTGGTGGCCTTCCATGGAGGCGGATACTCGCGAGTTCATTGCCGCCTGCTGCATCTGCGCCCGGAACAAGGCAGACCACAGCCCTCCTGCTGGACTCCTACATCCTCTTCCGATCCCGAGTCGACCTTGGTCACACATCGCTCTTGACTTCATTACTGGACTTCCCCCCTCTAAAGGTAACACCACAATCCTCACAATAATCGACAGGTTTTCCAAGGCGGCCCATTTCATACCCTTGCCCAAACTCCCATCCTCGGCCGAGACCACAGAACTGCTCGTTCAGCATGTGGTTAGAATTCACGGTATCCCCACCGACATTGTGTCTGATCGTGGACCCCAATTCATTTCCCGGGTGTGGCGAGCTTTCTGCAAGGGAATCGGAGCCACGGTCAGCCTGACTTCTGGCTACCACCCCCAGAGCAATGGACAAGCAGAAAGGGCCAACCAGGGGGTGGAGACCATGCTGCGTTGTATGGCTGCTCAACAGCCCAACTCCTGGTGCAAGTTTATTCCTTGGGTGGAGTACTCCTTTAACTCCATGACCTGCGCAGCTACTGGTATGTCCCCTTTTGAATGCTGGCAAGGTTTTCAACCTCCTTTATTTCCCTCCCAGGAGATCGAAGTGGCAGTTCCTTCCACCCGAGCCCACCTGAGACGATGCCGCAAGGTGTGGAGGTCTGCCCGCGCTGCCTTATTGAAGGCATCTGAGAAGATGCGTCGTAACGCCAACCGGCGGCGCATCCCGGCTCCCGACTATCAGCCCGGGCAGCAGGTGCTGCTACGGGCCAAGGACCTCCACCTCCCGATATCTTCTCAGAAACTAGCGCCACGGTTCGTTGGACCATATACGGTCAGATCCAAGGTCAATCCTGCAGCAGTTTGTCTGGATCTCCCTGGTTCCATGAGATCCCACCCGGTGTTCCACGTGTCTCAGGTCAAACCAGTAACCAACAGTTCACTGTCGCCCCCCACCCCTGCCCCCCCTCCGCCTAGGGTTCTCGAGGATGGGGACCAGGTGTGGACCGTCAGGGAGATTCTCAAGGTCCGACGACAAGGAAGAGGATGGGTCTACCTCGTGGACTGGGAGGGCTATGGACCCGAGGACAGATCATGGGTCCCGGCTTCTTACATCGCCGACCCCTCCCTTATTGAGGATTTTTACCGGACTCACCCTGAGGCACCCCGAAGCTCGTCGGGAGTCTCGCATAAGGGGGGGGGGTCCTGTTATGGGTCACACTTCTGCTGCTTCTCCTGTTGCGTGCCCTGACGAGCGCACCGCGGGACACGCCCACGGGCGCCCTCTCTCCGCTGCAAGCGCGCTTCCGCGCGGCTGCAAACGCTCGGCAATCTACGCACCTGTCTGTGATGAGCGATCAGCCTTCATAAACCAGCGCAACCTGAGATCCGACGCCAGAACGTAGCTTCTCGTATCCAGTACACTCCCCGTCATCCTTCCTCGTCGTCAAGCTGTGTGTCTTGTCACATTGGACCTCCCTGTGGATCCCCCTTGCCTTCCTGGATTTCGACCTCACGCCTGCCCACTTACTACGACGCCGCGCTCCTGTCCTCGACCACCCGCCTGTCCTCCAACACTCGAGCCTGCTTTGCCCTTATTTGGACTTCCGCCTGGATCAACACGCACTCTCAACATCTTCTGGCAACCATACTCAGATAAGTTCCACATTTAGTCACACTTCATCTCTTTGGTTTAATTACACATCTCATTCACACACCAAGCTGTCAATAAACCCGCTGACAGCTAAACGACGTCATCGTCTCCCTGTCGTCTTCTTCTCTTGAAATCACGTCACAGCTTCTTTTCTTTTTTCAAACGGAGTGCTGTTCAGTCTTGTAGCCGTCCAGATTTTCTACTTGTATAATAATAATAATTAAAGCTGCAAGCAGCGTTGGTCGGGCCCGCGTATTTGGCAGGTGCTAGTCCTAAGTGTCCCAATACTTTTGTCCAGTTTTAGTCCCAAGTGTCCCAATACTTTTGGGAAGTTGTAGTCCTAAGTGTCCCAATACTTTTGTCAAGTTGTAGTCCCAAGTGTCCCAATACTTTTGTCCAGTTTTCGGCCTAAGTGTCCCAATACTTTTGTCCAGTTTTCGGCCTAAGTGTCCCAATACTTTTGTCCGGTGGTAGTCATAAGTGTCCCAATACTTTTGTCTAGTGTACCTACCTTGTCTACATTGTGTGGGCACGCTGGTGCTTCCTGCTTTTAAGCAGCCATCTTAAAAAAACAGCAGCGCAGCAGCATCAGCGCAGCGGGTCTTTGAAGGGTCATAAAATCAAAACCGGAGCAGGTATTAAAACGCTGTTCTGTTATTTTATACACAAGGGTTTCATCTCTCTCCTGTGTTAGTTTGAAGCCGAAACGACAAACGCGCTCAGAGGAGATAGTTTTTGAAGGAAGGTGACCGGTTTTTACAAAACATTTGTTTTGAAGGGGGAATAGCAAACTTCCTGTTGATTTTTGCTGGGGGTTGTCAATTTATGAAATGTAGGTCTAAGTGAGCCCTACATAGAGGTTTTTGTTTCAAGTCTCTCCGACCTTCCCAGTGGGAGTTACAGGCAGTTTTGTCAGTTTTTCCATCCGAGGAGCCGTTTTTTGTGCGTTTCATTAAAAAATTGCGCTAGAGCACAATTTTGAGATTTGGGGTTAGGTTTTTTATTAGATCGCAATTTTTGCCAGTCCTGATGTGTGTGTTCAGTTCGGTGAGTTTTGAAGCATGTTAAGGGGGTCAAATTACAGCTCAAAGAGGCAAAAGTGACTGTTTTTAGTACTTTTTTGTCTTGAAGGGGGAATTGCCCACTTCCTGTTGATTTTTGCCCGATGATATACAATTATGAAAACTAGGTCTAAGTCAGACCTACATACAGGTTGTTTCATGTCTCTCCGATCTTCCTAGTGGGAGATATAGGCAGTCTAGTTTTTTTTTTTCCTAGGGGGCGCTAGAGCGCAATTTTGAGTTTTGAGGTTTGGTTTTTTTAAAAAAAGGTAATTTTTGCAGGTCCTGATGTGTAGGTCAAATATGGTGAGTTTAATTACAGTTTAATGTGGCGGCGGAAGAATAAAGAATAAAGAATAAAACCTTACAAATTCAATAGGTCCTTATGTCCCATTGTATAAGGACTCCCTTTGGGAGTCCTTATACAATGGGCCATGCGGGCCCTAAAAATAAATTTTATTTATAAGGCGCCTTTCTGGGCACTCAAGGACACCGTACAAAATCACAACAATAAAATCAAATTGGATAAAAAAACAACAACAACTACAACAAAGAGAAAAGAAAAGATGATTACAATGAATAAGCAGTCAGGAATAGGTGTGTTTTGAGTCTTGATTTGAAGAGGGATATTGAATCTAAGTTGCGAAGGTCTGGTGGTAAAGAGTTCATCACTCCAAATAAAACTTGTAAGATTTACAATAGAACTAAAACAATTCTTACTTACCGTCCCATGTGTGATGTTTGCGGGAGTGTTTTCATGCATATTTGTACGTTGCTATCGTAGTGTAATGAAGCTAGCGTCGCTAGCATTAGCTATGATGCTAACATGTTTACGAGTATCTGTGTTAGTAATATTAACTTAAAATGGCATTCTTTTTGGATTGTTTCAGTTTTGTAAACTCCCCAAGACGTCACCGTGGAGTTATTGAGTCTGTTAAGCTGATTGGAGAGCTAACTTCTGCAGCTAGTGGGTCCATGACGATGACTTCTGTTTTGTCTGATCAACCGTTTTACTGCCGTGTTACAGGAAACAATTAAAAGGTATGTAAATAAACATTTACAGAATAGTTCTGTGTAAGTAACTCATGTTGCAACGTATACATCTGGGGTTTATAGTCCGGTGTAGCTAATACATGTAAAAATATTTGTTTCTTCTAAAATTTTGTTGATGCGGCTTATGTCCCGATAATACGGTATTACATCTCGGGATGCATTTCCTTCTATAACTAATGCTCAATTAATTTTGGGAACGGGAGAATCTTTGCAAATTCTGAGCTCCCGTTTCCATGCAAGTTTTGTATAAAGGATTGAATGGTTTAAGCTCTTCCCCCAAACTGCTGGTGGCCGCCAGGTAGTGCACTCCATTTTCCGTCAATGTGTAAACAAACAACACTCAAGCTCAGACAAACGGTTGTTTTGTATTATTCTTCATAGGCGTGGGACTAAATGTTGATATCGTGATGAATCACGTTACCATTTCTCACGACACAGTAATGATACATTGCTCCGTTTTTTTTCTGTTGAGGTTCTTTGACAAAACGTTACTTTGTTAAAAAAAAATATTTACTAAATATTCGGATCTGTTACAGGTGTTTGGATGAATTGAAGTCAGAGCCGTGTATCAAGAAATTTGGTGAATTCTGTTAAAAAGTTGGTAGCAAACATGGCACCCAGTTCTGGTTGAAGTTAAATCAACAGCACCTCTGCTGGATTTAGCTAAGTAGTGCACTCCATAAATTGTTTTAAGGCACTTCTACACAATTGACAGATTAAGTAACAATTCATTTATCATCATACTTGCCAACCTTGAGACCTCCGATTTCGGGAGGTGGGTGGGGGGCGGGGGGCGGGGGGCGTGGTTAAGATATATATATATAAGAAATACTTGACTTTCAGTGAATTCTAGCTATATATATATTATTACATACATATATATACATATATATATATATATATATATATATATATATATATATATATATATATATATATATATATATATATATTATTACATATATATATATATATATATATATATATATATATATATATATAAATAAATAAAAGAAATACTTGAATTTCAGTGTTCATTTATTTACACATTTACACACACATAACACTCATCTACTCATTGTTGAGTTAAGGGTTGAATTGTCCATCCTAGTTCTATTCTCTGTCACTATTTCAGAACACACACATTATACAAATATACATTATAAAATCAATAAGAAAACGGGAGCTCTAATTTGGGAGTCTGAATTAGGATCAGAAGTTCCTATATAAACATTGCGCACTCACGTCGCCTTTTTGTATTGATTACTGCAGCTGTGCACTGGATTCATTCACAAATACAAACTACAACTCACAAACACTTTAGAGTTAGGCTCCACCATCAGAATGTGTACTGAAACTTATAAAGATCACATGGATATTATTCAGTGAGTTGATTCACCAAAACTAACCTGTTATACAGGAGGAAAAAGCACACAGGACGTTTCAATTGTTCACAGACTGGTCGCGCTCATCAGAATGACAAGACACTTCCGGTCTGCAGGTGATAGCATTCAATTGGGAAGAAACGCCCTACTGCCCCCTACTGACCAATGTGAATACTGATGAATGTGTAATGACAGCTCCAAAAACGAATTCAAACCACAAAATAAAATAAATCAATCAACACAAAAATGTGACACATTATGGGTGGGTCACATATGCATGTACAGTAGATGGCAGTATTGTCCTGTTTAAAAGTGTCACAACATTGCTGTTTACGGCAGACGAACTGCTTTACGGGGGACGAAAACTTGACTGCTGTTGTTGTGTGTTGTTACCGCGCTGGGAGGACGTTAATGAAACTGCCTAACAATAAACCCACATAAGAAACCAAGAACTCGCCCTCGATCATTAGCTGTTTATATTGTGGGAAAGCGGACGTGAGAACAGGCTGTCAACACGTCACTCAGGTCCGCATGGAGCTGGAGGGGGCGTGGCCTCCAGCTCCGCCTGAATTTCGGGAGATTTTCGGGAGAAAATTTGTCCCGGGAGGTTTTCGGGAGAGGCGCTGAATTTCGGGAGTCTCCCGGAAAATCCGGGAGGGTTGGCAAGTATGTTTATCATATATGTCCTCCAGTTTAGAAATGACCATAAAACAGTTTATAGGTTGATTGTAATTGACAAACTACTCAAATTTTGTCTTTATTAATGGCAAGATTAATTTAGGGTAACGGTGTTGACTCCAGTTGTTAAAAATTGTCTACAGTAGGGCTTCCGCAATCGAACATTTTAGTAACTGAGTAATCTATCTATTGGTTTGTTTGATTAATCGAGTAGTCAGCTAAAACACTTCATAGCCTCACGTAGAGGTGGGGGAAATAATCGATTCTTAGATGCATCGCAATTCGGACATTATAGAATAGATAAGTAAACGTCAATCTATAATTGATGTTTTTATTGTAAATAAAGTAATGCAGACAGTTCTAGAATTTGTCAGACTGCAGTGAGCCACCTCACCCAGAGATCCAACCAGCTCATTTACTTTCGGTAACATATGGTCCAGTTTTGCACACAATTCCAATAATTTAATAAATGTGGGAGTTATTTTAACTGTTTCTTATTACAAATTTTTTTTTTTTTAAGTTGCAAGTAATAAACGCTTATTTAGTGAAACAAAAAGAAATGTAAAACTGCATCAAAATACATAAAGATGCATCAGTAATCGATTTTTAATCGAGTCGTAGCTGCTGAATCGTAATCGATTACCATCTCTAGCCTCAAGACATATTATAGTGAAAATGGTTGAAATAAACAACAATTTATCTGCTTTCTATAATCTTCATTATTTTTTTTAATAAATGCACATCAACATTTAACATGTGTGTATTAATAAAAACATAAAAACTCCACTATTTGCTGCCACACAGATCAAGGCACCCATAAGGTTCCATTCTAGAGGCTAATCTTTCCTGTGATAAAATGGCAACCAAGGTAATCAAAAAGGTCAACCAACGAACGAGATTTCTCTATAGAATCTCCTCTCTGGTTAACAAAAGCACCATGAGGGTTCTGGCGGGAACTCTCGTTCAACCCTTTTTCGATTACGCATGCACATCCTGGTACCCTAGCACCTCCAAAACCCTCAAATCTAGACTCCAAACATCCCAGAACAAGCTAGTCAGATTACTTCTAGACCTCCACCCCAGATCCCACCTCACTCCTACCCACTTCTCCAAAGTGGGCTGGCTCAGAGTGGAGGACAGAGTAAAACAACTTGCACCGAGCCTAGTCTATAAAATCCGCTACACCTCCCTGATACCGAAGTACATGTCAAACTACTTCCTTAACGTTAATGACCGCCATAACCACAACACCAGGGGGAGCTCTACTAACCACGTTAAACCCAGATTCCGATCTAACAAAGGTCTTAACTCATTCTCTTTCTATGCCACATCAATGTGGAATGCGCTCCCAAAAGGTATAAAAGAAAGGGCATCTCTATCCTCCTTCAAAGCCACACTAAAAGAACACCTCCAGGCAACTTCAACCCTAAACAAACACCCTCCCCGAATTGTTGTTAATAATCAAATGTAAACAATCAAATGCAGATATTTTTCTTATGCCGTCTGATCTCTCTCTCTATGTCCACTACTTGCTGTACATATCCTACCAAGTCAGACCTACACTGTTTCAATGTCCATTTCTCTGTTCTCAATTGTTGATGACTGATGATAACAACCAAACCTAACCCCCCCCCCCCCCCCCTCCCCTCCACACCCCGAATTGTAAATAATGTAAATAATTCAATGTATACACCCTGATGATAATCTTGTGTGATGACTGTATTATGATGATAGTATATATGATAGTATATATCTGTATCATGAATCAATTTAAGTGGACCCCGACTTAAACAAGTTGAAAAATTTATTGGGGTGTTACCATTTAGTGGTCAATTGTACGGAATATGTACTTCACTGTGCAACCTACTAATAAAAGTCTCAATCAATCAATCAAAACACCACCGCTCTCATGTGCGCTCTATTTCAGCGGCTGTGGGTAAACTATGTTTGCATATTTAAAGTTCCTGCCACTCCTTGCGGTTTTGGATTACCGTATTTTCCGCACTATAAGGCGCACCTAAAAACCAAAAATTTTCTCAAAAGCTGACAGTGCGCCTTATAACCCGGTGCGCTTTATATATGGATTAATATTAAGATTCATTTTCATAAAGTTTCGGTCTCGCAACTACGGTAAACAGCCGCCATCTTTTTTCCCCGTAGAAGAGGAAGTGCTTCTTCTTCTACGCAAGCAACCGCCAAGGTAAGCACCCGCCCCCATAGAACAGGAAGCGCTTCTTCTTCTACTATAAGCAACCACCCGCCCGCGTAGAAGAAGAAGAAGAAGCGCGCGGATATTACGTTTCATTTCCTTTGTGTGTTTACATCTGTAAAGACCACAAAATGGCTCCTACTAAGCAACAGGGATCCGGTTCATGAAAAGACGCAATCTCTCCATCCGCACACGGACCACTATTTCACAGCAACTGCCTAAAGACTTTCAAGAAAAGCTGGCTACTTTCCGTGCATATTGTAAAAACAAGATAGCTGAAAAAAAGATCCGGCCAGAGAACATTATCAACATGGACGAGGTTCCACTGACTTTTGATATTCCTGTGAACCGCACTGTGGATACAACGGGAGCACGTACGGTGAATATTCGCACCACAGGGAATGAGAAGTCATCCTTCACTGTGGTTCTAGCTTGCCATGCTAATGGCCAGAAACTTCCACCCACGGTGATATTCAAAAGGAAGACCTTGCCAAAAGAGACCTTTCCAGCCGGCGTCATCATAAAAGCTAACTCGAAGGGATGGATGAAGAAAAGATGAGCGAGTGGTTAAGGTAAGTTTACGCGAAGAGGCCGGGTGGCTTTTTTCACGCAGCTCCGTCCATGTTGATATACGACTCCATGCGCGCCCACATCACGCTGGTTTTTAATATATTATTAAAGTTTGACTGACCTATCTGACTGTTTTTTTGACATTCCCTTTAGCGCAGTTAGATGCGGCTTATAACACGGGGCGGCTTATAGGTGGACAAAGTTTTGAAATATGCCGTTCATTGAAGGCGTGGCTTATAACCCAGGGCGCCTTATAGTGCGGAAAATACGGTATATGTATTTTTTATCATTCAAACTCAAACAATTAATGAATGCGACAGAATGTAAATTGAAGTTTTTTCCTAATTAAATGAATCGTTCAAACGTTGCAGTATTAGTCTACAGTTAATACAATTTCGAGATACAATACCTGTGAGAAAAAGTGAAGATTTTGACGTCAAACAATGAAAACAAGCCCCATCTACAAAAATCGACTCCACAAGATATTTTGACTGGCTACTTATTTTTGACTCAGCGAACGTTCGGTTTAAAACAGTTCTACATAGACCAATTATTATATGCAATGCAGAACATTTGGGGAACAAATTGACTTTAGAGATCTGGAAGCCTTCCTGAAGAACTTTGGCCGGTCAGTGGAATCAACCTGAAGACTCTGGTACACAAAGTCCTCTGGATAAAGTGCGATACAAGCCAATTTGCACCAATCTCCCCGTGGTGGATTCCAAACGACAGCGCTAATGGATGATCCTGTCGTCTAATCATCTCTATCCCCGAGTCCTTGTTCAACAGATGGGCTGCATTTCCCCATTCCTAGACCTCCTTGACACAGACATGCAGAACTCATTACTCGTCTTACGGACGCACTCCAGAAGGAGATCCCCAATGATTCCATAATTACATTTGACTTAAAAGAGAGGAATTCCCCCTTCTTAAATAAGATCCGACAATCACATCTGACAATTGAAGCAGAAAGTGACGCAATGTGTTGGTTTCCTTACGACCGAGCTCCATATACACTAAAATATATTAGTGGTGGTGCTGGCAAAACTACTTCTATTCTACCTCAAAGATGCGGCATTACCTTAAATTGGTGACTGTGATCACGGAATAATAACTTTCTGACTGTTACCATAACAAGAAAGGTCAAACCTTTATGTGTAACCTGTTTTAGCTAACAAAGTGTTAGATAGAAGTCACAAAACATACAGGTGTTACTGTTTATTCATGTGAGATCTACAAAATAACTCAACATTTGTTATTATTGCAAAACTGCAATAACCGTATTTTCCGCACCATAAGCCGCCCTGGGTTAAAAGCCGCGCCTTCAATGAACGGCATATTTCAAAACTTTGTCCACCTATAAGCCGCCCCGTGTTATAAGCCGCATCTAACTGCGCTAAAGGAATGTCAAAAAAACAGTCAGATAGGTCAGTCAAACTTTAATAATATATTAAAAACCAGCGTGATGTGGGCGCGCATGGAGTCGTATATCAACATGGACGGAGCTGCGTGAAAAAAGCCACCCGGCCTCTTCGCGTAAACTTACCTTAACCACTCGCTCATCTTTTCTTCATCCATCCATCCCTTCGAGTTAGCTTTTATGATGACGCCGGCTGGAAAGGTCTCTTTTGGCAAGGTCTTCCTTTTGAATATCACCATGGGTGGAAGTTTCTGGCCATTAGCATGGCAAGCTAGAACCACAGTGAAGGATGACTTCTCATTCCCTGTGGTGCGAATATTCACCGTACGTGCTCCCGTTGTATCCACAGTGCGGTTCACGGGAATATCAAAAGTCAGTGGAACCTCGTCCATGTTGATAATGTTCTCTGGCCGGATCTTTTTTTCAGCTATCTTGTTTTTACAATATGCACGGAAAGTAGCCAGCTTTTCTTGAAAGTCTTTAGGCAGTTGCTGTGAAATAGTAGTCCGTGTGCGGATGGAGAGATTGCGTCTTTTCATGAACCGGAAACCTGTCGCTTAGTAGGAGCCATTTTGTGGTCTTTACAGATGTAAACACACAAAGGAAATGAAACGTAATATCCGCGCGCTTCTTCTTCTTCTACGGGGGCGGGTGGTTGCTTACAGTAGAAGAAGAAGCGCTTCCTCTTCTATGGGGAAAAAAGATGGCGGCTGTTTACCGTAGTTGCGAGACCTAAACTTTATGAAAATGAATCTTAATATTAATCCATATATAAAGCGCACCGGGTTATAAGCCGCACTGTCAGCTTTTGAGAAAATTTGTGGTTTTTAGGTGCGGCTAATAGTGCGGAAAATACGGTATATGTATTAAACATACCTGTATTATCATTAAACACCTTTAATTTATTAACAATATTAACTATATGTGTTAAACATGCATGCATTATCATTAAACACCTTTAACTTGTTAACAAAAACATATATTTCATAAATAAGTAAATATAAATTATATATATGAATGAGGTAGATCCCCACGACTTGATCAATTGAAAAGTAGCTCGCCTGCAGAAAAAGTGTGAGCACCCCTGATCTAAAGGTTTAAAAAGCCTCGCAGGGATTGAGCGCGTTGTCGACACAAGAACCCTCCACCGCACTCTTTTTTTTTCTTACCCCTCAAAATAAACCCATCTCTCCATCAAGATCTGACAGGAGCATTTGCACAAATAACACAGAGGCGCATTTATAGTATTTGTATAATCCCTGAAGTGAAAATTACACACAATTGAGATGAAAGGCAATTAGACAATTACAGCTAATGAGGGCAATCCTTTTCTTTCACCCCAAAAAAGAGTCCCCTGACTAATTGTCAAATTAAAGAATGCTTCTTTCTCCGAGTGACCCCCGTCTGTGGACAAGGCTGGGAAAAGCAAACATTGGTGCGCTCTGTTGGGCTTGAAGGCTGCAGCGTTTAGAAAGTGATGGGTGTATTAATCACTGCTTTGGTTAGGACAGCTTTACGGGCTGCCAGGCACACACACACACACACACACACACACACACACACACACACACACACACACAAATATAAAGGTAGGACTGTAGAGGACAAGCAGCCAAACAGGAAACACGGCCGGAGCCACAGGAAGAAGATCTGTACGGACGCCTAGCTGGTGAACTCTCTCTGATGAGGTCAAACGTTTTAATCAAATGCACCTGATGCTGTGGGAACATCACAATGGATACGTTGGCAAGAAAGGGTTTTATTTCCACTCAAGGTCGGGTTCATCTGCATTTGGACTTGAAATTCAATAACGGGGCAATGAGATAATCTGGGAAAAGCAGCCATCTTTATCATATATGACACACACGATCATAACAGAGCCATCAACACGTTGACCATGCTAACAAATCAATGTGGGGCTCCAAAGCACACACATTTCTACCATGTTACACAACAACGCTGGTAAATAAAAAAACCAAAAATGTATATTTCGTTGTTTTCTTACTGTACCGAAAATGAACCGAGCAGTGACCTCTAAACCGAGGTACGTACCGAACCGAAATGTGTGTGTACTGTTACACCCCTAATGGCAACGTCTGATTTTACGTGAATCGGGTATCGAATACCTCTGGATTGGCAGACCGGGGTGGTGGTTCCTCTCTTTAAGAAGGGGAACCGGAGGGTGTGTTCTAACTATCGTGGGATCACACTCCTCAGCCTTCCCGGTAAGGTCTATTCAGGTGTACTGGAGAGGAGGCTACGCCGGATAGTCGAACCTCGGATTCAGGAGGAACAGTGTGGTTTTCGGCCTGGTCGTGGAACTGTGGACCAGCTCTATACTCTCGGAAGGGTCCTTGAGGGTGCATGGGAGTTTGCCCAACCAGTCTACATGTGCTTTGTGGACTTGGAGAAGGCATTCGACCGTGTCCCTCGGGAAGTCCTGTGGGGAGTGCTCAGAGAGTATGGGGTATCGGACTGTCTGATTGTGGCAGTCCGCTCCCTGTATGCTCAGTGCCAGAGCTTGGTCCGCATTGCCGGCAGTAAGTCGGACACGTTTCCAGTGAGGGTTGGACTCCGCCAAGGCTGCCCTTTGTCACCGATTCTGTTCATAACTTTTATGGACAGAATTTCTAGGCGCAGTCAAGGCGTTGAGGGGATCTGGTTTGGTGGCTGCAGGATTAGGTCTCTGCTTTTTGCAGATGATGTGGTCCTGATGGCTTCATCTGGCCAGGATCTTCAGCTCTCACTGGATCGGTTCACAGCCGAGTGTGAAGCGACTGGGATGAGAATCAGCACCTCCAAGTCCGAGTCCATGGTTCTCGCCCGGAAAAGGGTGGAGTGCCATCTCCGGGTTGGGGAGGAGATCTTGCCCCAAGTGGAGGAGTTCAAGTACCTCGGAGTCTTGTTCACGAGTGAGGGAAGAGTGGATCGTGAGATCGACAGGCGGATCGGTGCGGCGTCTTCAGTAATGCGGACGCTGTATCGATCCGTTGTGGTGAAGAAGGAGCTGAGCCGGAAGGCAAAGCTCTCAATTTACCGGTCGATCTACGTTCCCATCCTCACCTATGGTCATGAGCTTTGGGTTATGACCGAAAGGACAAGATCACGGGTACAAGCGGCCGAAATTAGTTTCCTCCGCCGGGTGGCAGGGCTCTCCCTTAGAGATAGGGTGAGAAGCTCTGCCATCCGGGGGGAGCTCAAAGTAAAGCCGCTGCTCCTCCACATCGAGAGGAGCCAGATGAGGTGGTTCGGGCATCTGGTCAGGATGCCACCCGAACGCCTCCCTAGGGAGGTGTTTAGGGCACGTCCGACCGGTAGGAGGCCGCGGGGAAGACCCAGGACACGTTGGGAAGACTATGTCTCACGGCTGGCCTGGGAACGCCTCGGGGTCCCACAGGAAGAGCTGGACGAAGTGGCTGGGGAGAGGGAAGTCTGGGCTTCCCTGCTTAGGCTGCTGCCCCCGCGACCCGACCTCGGATAAGCGGAAGAAGATGGATGGATGGATGGATGGGTATCGATTCACGTAAAATACAGAATTGGGTACCAATCCCTAGTGCTACAGTATCACAACTTTGTTTCTTCCAAGCTACTTGGTTGAGTAGTTTTTACATCCTTAAAAATAACTGTATTTTCTAGAGTTAATCCAATACAATAAAGAAGCCTCAACAGGCAACCCAAAGCCATGTCTTCCTCTGCCAGCCATTTAACACCTTGAAAGGGAGGGCAAGTCGCCAGGGTTGAAAGGTCAAAGTGAAGTTCCCCTCACACTCCCACGGCTGACCTTGCTTCTCACAGCGCCACGCTGCAGGTGCGAGTCTCTGAAATGACTTAACAGTCAACCCCTTAATTGTTCCCTGCTCCGTGTCAGTGACCGGGCCAAAAAACCCTGCTTGTTATTGCTTCTTTCTCTCTCTCTGCTCAGTAATTTTCCAGCGCTCACGTCTGTCTGACAAGAGAGGTTGGTGCGAGTTCACAGTCCCGCCGCCATGACAGTAACTCCTCCTGTCACCTGCTTTCAGGGACAGGGAGGAGCGCTGACATCCCGGACACGGCTGCTCTTAATGAGGACTGATGGTAGCTCGTCAGCGCCGTGACATATTAGGAATCGTTGCCGTGGATCGTCTATTGGGTTTCATACAAATCTGGAGCAGTGGAAACTATTTGGAGATGACCTTTCAAAAGTTGAACACAAGTTAGGGAGATGTTGGCCAGTTTGAATTGAAGTGGTCACGTTCAAGATGCGTCGCAATGCAAATTGACGGATACAGATCCACGCTGCAAAACACAAAAGTTGACTACCTACAGAATAATTACTTTGGATGAGTCAATACTAAAGGGGGTCGATGGACAATACGTTGCTGTTAAATGCCATTTTAATTTTTATATATATATATATATATATATATATATATATATATATATAAATAATTGAATTTCAGTGTTCATTTATTTACACATATACACACATAACACTCCTCCACTCATTGTTGTATTTGAAAGTGCAATGCTTTGCAGCCAGTAGCACAGCCTTTGAAGAAGCATAGGTATGGGCAGCATCTGTGAAATTTAATTTGCAGGAAAGGAGTGAGTTTAGGGTTGAATTGTCCATCCTCGTTCTATTCTCTGTCACTATCTTTCTGACCATGCTCAACACCCTCTCTGATGACATGCAAGCGTACTTCTTCTTCTTACTCGTCGTCGCCGTCTCTTCTTCGTTCTTTTGCTTCGTCTCCTTCTTGTCGTGTGTGCAGTTGTGCACTCTCCAAAAGCCGTAGATGTTATAACGTGACTGGGCCGGCACGCTGTTTATATGGAGAAAAAGCAGACGTGACGAAAGGCTGTCCTCACTCAGGTCCGCACGGACCTGGAGGGGGCGTGCCTTGTTGTCTGGCTGGAAATCAGAAGAAATTCAGGAGACTGGTTGTCCCGGGAGATTTTCGGGAGAGACACTGAAATTCGGGAGGGTTGGCAAATATGATATACACACACACACACACTGTATATACAGTGTACATACATACATACATACAAATATATATACATATATATATATACATACACATATACATACATATTTATATATATATATATATATATATATATATATATATATATATATATATATATATATATATATATATATATATATATATATATATGTGTCTTAATAAGGTTATCCAAAAAATAGTGCTTGATACCGTAGTAGAGCGCAATATATGTATGTGTGGGAAAAAAAAATCACAAGACTATTTCATCTCTACAGGCCTGTTTCATGAGGGGGGGTACCCTCAATCATCAGGAGATTTTAATGGGAGCATTCACATACCATGGTTTATATAGGCCACAGAGTGGGTGGGTACAGGCTGGCGTAGGGGCGTGGTGATTGGCTCATGTGTTACCTAGGAGGTGTTTCCGTCTGTGGCGGCATGCTGTTACAATTTCGCTGCGCTTGTTGAGGGATGACAGGTCTGGACGGTAAATAATAAACAGTTTCTCTTTCAAGCATAGGTTGCATCTTTTATTACCACTATTGTAAGGTGTGCTGGATGCAAGAATTTGCCATGTTATTGAATATTCAACATTATTGTCTTTGAGGTCCCAAATGTGTTTGCTGAGTTCTGTGGTATACCACAGAACTCAGCAAACACATTTGGGACCTCAAAGACAATAATGTTGAATATTCAATAACATATATATACATATATATATATATACATACACATATACATACATATATATATATATATATATATATATATATATATATATGTCTTAATAAGGTTATCCAAAAAATAGTGCTTGATACCGTAGTATGTGTTTGCTGAGTTCTGTGGTATACCACAGAACTCAGCAAACACATTTGGGACCTCAAAGACAATAATGTTGAATATTCAATAACATGGCAAATTCTTGCATCCAGCACACCTTACAATAGTGGTAATAAAAGATGCAACCTATGCTTGAAAGAGAAACTGTTTATTATTTACCGTCCAGACCTGTCATCCCTCAACAAGCGCAGCGAAATTGTAACAGCATGCCGCCACAGACGGAAACACCTCCTAGGTAACACATGAGCCAATCACCACGCCCCTACGCCAGCCTGTACCCACCCACTCTGTGCCCTATATAAACCATGGTATGTGAATGCTCCCATTAAAATCTCCTGATGATTGAGGGTACCCCCCCTCATGAAACAGGCCTGTAGAGATGAAATAGTCTTGTGATTTTTTTTCCCCCACACACACACACACATATATATATATATATATATATATATATATATATATATATATATATATATATATATATACATACATATATATATACATATATATATATATATATATATATATATATATATATATATATATATATATATATATATATATATATACATACACATCCAGTGTATATACAGAAAATATATTGATTGATGGGCGAGAAAGCACAGATAATTAAAAAAAAAAAAAAAAAAAAAAAAGTTTAAATAAGTAAAAAAAAAAACAGATGAATTTGTTGGCGACAAAATGTATTGTCGATTTTTTCCACCGTTTATAAATCGCTGCAGCCTAACTAGTATCCAGACGGATGGACATTTCTGGTACCGTATTTTTCGGAGTATAAGTCGCTCCGGAGTATAAGTCGCACCGGCCAAAAATGCATAATAAAGAAGGAAAAAAACATATATAAGTCGCACTGGAGTATAAGTCGCATTTTTGGGGAAATGTATTTGATAAAAGCCAACAGCAAGAATAGACATTTGAAAGGCAATTTAAAATAAATCAAGAATAGTGAACAACAGGCTGAATAAGTGTACGTTATATGAGGCATAAATAACCAACTGGTATGTTAACGTAACATATTATGGTAAGAGTCATTCAAATAACTATAACATATAGAACATGCTATACGTTTACCAAACAATCTGTCACTCCTAATCGCTAAATCCCATGAAATCTTATACGTCTAGTCTCTTACGTGAATGACATCAATAATATTATAATGTGTTCATCATTTCACACATAAGTCGCGCCTGAGTATAAGTCGCACCCCCGGCCAAACTGAAAAAAACTGCGACTTATAGTCCGAAAAATATGGTACTAACTTTCTGATAAGTCACTCTGGCTTTGCTGATGTTTTGTTCTTTTCTTTTTGGCGTCTGGGAGCTGAGATTGGGGCGTTTGTCGCCAGACAGCGAGAATATTCTCTCTCGTAAAAGACAACAAGTATCCCTCCAGGAAGTTCAACGACAGGATAGATGTTTCTCTTCCTCAGGTAAGTTGAACTAAAAGCCAACACTGCTTTGCGTAAGTCTCTTGTGGATACAAAAAAAACAACAGCGGTGTATCTTTTTGCTAAGGTAAAGAACACAAAGATGTCTGCGCACTAAAGCTGTGGGAGTTGGAATGAGACGAAAAATAGGTGAAAAACTAATAATTTTACAGAGTATCCAGCTATGGCTATATTAATGTAATAATACCTAGACTATTATTCAATCCATTGATAACATACAGGTAAAAGCCAGTAAATTAGAATATTTTGAAAAACTTGATTTATTTCAGTAATTGCATTCAAAAGGTGTAACTTGTACATTATATTTATTCATTGCACACAGACTGATGCATTCAAATGTTTATTTCATTTAATTTTGATGATTTGAAGTGGCAACAAATGAAAATCCAAAATTCCGTGTGTCACAAAATTAGAATATTACTTAAGGCTAATACAAAAAAGGGATTTTTAGAAATGTTGGCCAACTGAAAAGTATGAAAATGAAAAATATGAGCATGTACAATACTCAATACTTGGTTGGAGCTCCTTTTGCCTCAATTACTGCGTTAATGCGGCGTGGCATGGAGTCGATGAGTTTCTGGCACTGCTCAGGTGTTATGAGAGCCCAGGTTGCTCTGATAGTGGCCTTCAACTCTTCTGCGTTTTTGGGTCTGGCATTCTGCATCTTCCTTTTCACAAAACCCCACAGATTTTCTATGGGGCTAAGGTCAGGGGAGTTGGCGGGCCAATTTAGAACAGAAATACCATGGTCCGTAAACCAGGCACGGGTAGATTTTGCGCTGTGTGCAGGCGCCAAGTCCTGTTGGAACTTGAAATCTCCATCTCCATAGAGCAGGTCAGCAGCAGGAAGCATGAAGTGCTCGAAAACTTGCTGGTAGACGGCTGCGTTGACCCTGGATCTCAGGAAACAGAGTGGACCGACACCAGCAGATGACATGGCACCCCAAACCATCACCCAACCATGCAAATTTTGCATTTCCTTTGGAAATCGAGGTACCAGAGTCTGGAGGAAGACAGGAGAGGCACAGGATCCACGTCGCCTGAAGTCTAGTGTAAAGTTTCCACCATCAGTGATGGTTTGGGGTGCCATGTCATCTGCTGGTGTCGGTCCACTCTGTTTCCTGAGATCCAGGGTCAACGCAGCCGTCTACCAGCAAGTTTTAGAGCACTTCATGCTTCTTGCTGCTGACCTGCTCTATGGAGATGGAGATTTCAAGTTCCAACAGGACTTGGCGCCTGCACACAGCGCAAAATCTACCCGTGCCTGGTTTACGGACCATGGTATTTCTGTTGTAAATTGGCCCGCCAACTCCCCTGACCTTAGCCCCATAGAAAATCTGTGGGGTATTGTGAAAAGGAAGATGCAGAATGCCAGACCCAAAAACGCAGAAGAGTTGAAGGCCACTATCAGAGCAACCTGGGCTCTCATAACACCTGAGCAGTGCCAGAAACTCATCGACTCCATGCCACGCCGCATTAACGCAGTAATTGAGGCAAAAGGAGCTCCAACCAAGTATTGAGTATTGTACATGCTCATATTTTTCATTTTCATACTTTTCAGTTGGCCAACATTTCTAAAAATCCCTTTTTTGTATTAGCCTTAAGTAATATTCTAATTTTGTGACACACGGAATTTTGGATTTTCATTTGTTGCCACTTCAAATCATCAAAATTAAATGAAATAAACATTTGAATGCATCAGTCTGTGTGCAATGAATAAATATAATGTACAAGTTACACCTTTTGAATGCAATTACTGAAATAAATCAAGTTTTTCAAAATATTCTAATTTACTGGCTTTTACCTGTATATTTTGATATGTATATTACCAAAGTTGATTACGCCAACAACAAAATCTGAGAGTAAAATTGATTTATGAGTAAGAGTAATTCATTCTTTACTTTCAGACAGATGTTAACTTTTTTTTTTTTTTTAAAGTAAATTCCCTGAACGCCATCATTCCTAACAATCAGTCCATTTCAAGTGCAAATGGGGGGTGGTCAGCTCTTGAGCTCACCAACACGTACTCATACATCCCTGTCAGGACTAACATGAAGTTATTTGCTCATTTGTCTGAATTGTTGCAATCATTTGTGTGAATGCGCTTTTAAAGCTCCCGAGTGGTCCACACATCACACCCGTCAGTTCTTCTGAGGCCAAACCACATCATTTGTTTTGGTTGTTGCCCCCTTTTCTGTCCCATTTTAGTCAAAACTTGATTCATGGTGGAGACAAATCTTGTTGGCGGGATTTGTCACGTAGTCACTCGGAGTGTGTTTTGTGTACCGTATTTTCCGCACCATAAGGCGTCCTGGGTTATAAGCCGCGCCTTCAACGAACGGCATATTTCAAAACTTTGTCCACCTATAAGCCGCCCCGTGTTATAAGCCGCATCTAACTGCGCTAAAGGGAATGTCAAAAAAACAGTCAGATAGGTCAGTCAAACTTTAATAATATATTAAAAACCAGCGTGATGTGGGCGCGCATGGAGTCGTATATCAACATGGACGGAGCTGCGTGAAAAAAGCCACCCGGCCTCATCGCGTAAACTTCCCTTAACCACTCGCTCATCTTTTCTTCATCCATCCATCCCTTCGAGTTAGCTCTTATGATGACGCCGGCTGGAAAGGTCTCTTTTGGCAAGGTCTTCCTTTTGAATATCACCATGGGTGGAAGTTTCTGGCCATTAGCATGGCAAGCTAGAACCACAGTGAAGGATGACTTCTCATTCCCTGTGGTGCGAATATTCACCGTACGTGCTCCCGTTGTATCCACAGTGCGGTTCACAGGAATATCAAAAGTCAGTGGAACCTCGTCCATGTTGATAATGTTCTCTGGCCGGATCTTTTTTTCAGCTATCTTGTTTTTACAATATGCACGGAAAGTAGCCAGCTTTTCTTGAAAGTCTTTAGGCAGTTGCTGTGAAATAGTAGTCCGTGTGCGGATGGAGAGATTGCGTCTTTTCATGAACCGGAAACCTGTCGCTTAGTAGGAGCCATTTTGTGGTCTTTACAGATGTAAACACACAAAGGAAATGAAACGTAATATCTGCGCGCTTCTTCTTCTTCTACGCGGGCGGGTGGTTGCTTACAGTAGAAGAAGAAGCGCTTCCTGTTCTATGGGGGCGGGTGCTTACCTTGGCGGTTGCTTGCGTAGAAGAAGAAGCACTTCCTCTTCTACGGGGAAAAAAGATGGCGGCTGTTTACCGTAGTTGCGAGACCGAAACTTTATGAAAATGAATCTTAATATTAATCCATATATAAAGCGCACCGGGTTATAAGCCGCACTGTCAGCTTTTGAGTAAATTTGTGGTTTTTAGGTGCGGCTAATAGTGCGGAAAATACGGTACTTAGTTTTGAAAGGATCACTAACTTGGGCGCAATTAGGGCACCAAAACATCATTTAAAATATAAGACAATGAAAATTGGCACACTTTGATCATAAAGCTTGTCTTCCTTCAATTTTAAGCTAAGAGTTGTCATGAACCTCTCTTCAAAAAGCTGTGCACTACAAAACATGGATTGGCAGACCGGGGTGGTGGTTCCTCTCTTTAAGAAGGGGAACCGGAGGGTGTGTTCTAACTATCGTGGGATCACACTCCTCAGCCTTCCCGGTAAGGTCTATTCAGGTGTACTGGAGAGGAGGCTACGCCGGATAGTCCAACCTCGGATTCAGGAGGAACAGTGTGGTTTTCATCCTGGTCGTGGAACTGTGGACCGGCTCTATACTCTCGGCAGGGTCCTTGAGGGTGCATGGGAGTTTGCCCAACCAGTCTACATGTGCTTTGTGGACTTGGAGAAGGCATTCGACCGTGTACCTCTGGAAGTCCTGTGGGGAGTGCTCAGAGAGTATGGGGTATCGGACTGTCTGATTGTGGCAGTCCGCTCCCTGTATGATCAGTGCCAGAGCTTGGTCCGCATTGCCGGTAGTAAGTCGGACACGTTTCCAGTGAGGGTTGGACTCCGCCAAGGCTGCCCTTTGTCACCGATTCTGTTCATAACTTTTATGGACAGAATTTCTAGGCGCAGTCAAGGCGTTGAGGGGATCTGGTTTGGTGGCTGCAGGATTAGGTCTCTGCTTTTTGCAGATGATGTGGTCCTGGTGGCTTCATCTGGCCAGGATCTTCAGCTCTCACTGGATCGGTTCGCAGCCGAGTGTGAAGCGACTGGGATGAGAATCAGCACCTCCAAGTCCGAGTCCATGGTTCTCGCCCGGAAAAGGGTGGAGTGCCATCTCCAGGTTGGGGAGGAGATCTTGCCCCAAGTGGAGGAGTTCAAGTACCTCGGAGTCTTGTTCACGAGTGAGAGAAGAGTGGATCGCGAGATCGACAGGCGGATCGGTGCGGCGTCTTCAGTAATGCGGACGCTGTATCGATCCGTTGTGGTGAAGAAGGAGCTGAGCCGGAAGGCAAAGCTCTCAATTTACCGGTCGATCTACGTTCCCATCCTCACCTATGGTCATGAGCTTTGGGTTATGACCGAAAGGACAAGATCACGGGTACAAGCGTGACAAAGAAGTTGGGAAAGGTGGCAATAAATACTGATAAAGTTGAGGAATGCTCATCAAACACTTATTTGGAACATCCCACAGGTGAACAGGCTAATTGGGAACAGGTGGGTGCCAAGATTGGGTATAAAAGTAGATTCCATGAAATGCTCAGTCATTCACAAACAAGGATGGGACGAGGGTCACCACTTTGTCAACAAATGCGTGAGCAAATTGTTGAACAGTTTAAGAACAACCTTTCTCAACCAGCTATTGCAAGGAATTTAGGGATTTCACCATCTACGGTCCGTAATATCATCAAAGGGTTCAGAGAATCTGGAGAAATCACTGCACGTAAGCAGCTAAGCCCGTGACCTTCGATCCCTCAGGCTGTACTGCATCAACAAGCAACATCAGTGTGTAAAGGATATCACCACATGGGCTCAGGAACACTTCAGAAACCCACTGTCAGTAACTACAGTTGGTCGCTACATCTGTAAGTGCAAGTTAAAACTCTCCTATGCAAGGCGAAAACCGTTTATCAACAACACCCAGAAACGCCGTCGGCTTCGCTGGGCCTGAGCTCATCTAAGATGGACTGATACAAAGTGGAAAAGTGTTCTGTGGTCTGACGAGTCCACATTTCCAATTGTGTTTGGAAACTGTGGACGTCGTGTCCTCCGGACCAAAGAGGAAAAGAACCATCCGGATTGTTATAGGCGCAAAGTGTAAAAGCCAGCATGTGTGATGGTATGGGGGTGTATTAGTGCCCAAGACATGGTTAACTTACACATCTGTGAAGGCGCCATTAATGCTGAAAGGTACATACAGGTTTTGGAGCAACATATGTTGCCATCCAAGCAACGTTACCATGGACGCCCCTGCTTATTTCAGCAAGACAATGCCAAGCCACGTGTTACATCAACGTGGCTTCATAGTAAAAGAGTGCGGGTACTAGACTGGCCAGCCTGTAGTCCAGACCTGTCTCCCATTGAACATGTGTGGTGCATTATGAAGCCTAAAATAGCACAACGGAGACCCCCGGACTGTTGAACAACTTAAGTTGTACATCAAGCAAGATTGGGAAATAATTCCACCTGAGAAGCTTAAAAAAATGTGTCTCCTCAGTTCCCAAACGTTTACGGAGTGTTGTTAAAAGGAAAGGCTATGTAACACAGTGGTGAACTAATTCGGCACGTGTTGCAGCCATGAAATTCTAAGTTAATTATTATTTGCAAAAAAAAATAAAGTTTATGAGTTTGAACATCAAATATGTTGTCTTTGTAGTGCATTCAATTGAATTTGGGTTGAAAAGGATTTGCAAATCATTGTATTCCGTTTATATTTACATCTAACACAATTTCCCAACTCATATGGAAACAGGGTTTGTAAAAAATATAAATGACCGTTATAAAACCCTATCGTATTTAAGTGTTCAGCCATATTGCCTAATTCCATGGGCAGTAAACTGGACTCCAGACATTATAGACAAGGCACAGCCAGATGGTTTTGTTCTAATAAACAGGAAGACAATGAGATATTGAGACAGTTTGACATCTTTACTCTGCCCATTAAACATCTATTTTTGCTGGAGCTGGCATCAGAAGGTAAGAACAAATAAATAATCCGCTTAGTGAAATGTATTGGCGCACGTTTAATTTGTCGGGTTTCGCAACAGAGATGCTTAGAGCCGTCTCCAAAACTTGACAAGTGGGACTCAATGAGCGTGAGCACGCGTGAGACATGAGGAGAGAGAAGTATTCCGGCAGGAGTGGGAAAACAATTGTTCCTGACTGATTTTCCCCTAACCCCATAATGAAGGCCATGTGTACGACGAGCTGCCCCCCTACACTCCCAACTTGATTAAAGCAACAGCTACTCACCTGCTGCTCATTAGCCTCAGACCTGCACAAATAAGTTAGCACCTGTATGTTCCAATTCTGCATGCCTAATATTTGTGTGCACGGACCAGACTTGTCATAATCCTCCAGGGAAACATTTGTTTTTGTTCCAATACCTTTAGTGAGAGTTGCAGATTTCAGGTAGAAAAGTATCCCTTCTATGCATACCGTATTTTTCGGACTATAAGTCGCACTGGAGTATAAGTCGCATTTTTGGGGGAAATGTATTTGATAAAAGCCAACAGCAAGAATAGACATTTGAAAGGCAATTTAAAATAAATCAAGAATAGTGAACAACAGGCTGAATAAGTGTACGTTATATGAGGCATAAATAACCAACTGGTATGTTAACGTAACATATTATGGTAAGAGTCATTCAAATAACTATAACATATAGAACATGCTATACGTTTACCAAACAATCTGTCACTCCTAGTCGCTAAATCCCATGAAATCTTATACGTCTAGTCTCTTACGTGAATGAGATCAATAATATTATAATGTGTTCATCATTTCACACATAAGTCGCTCCTGAGTATAAGTCGCACCCCCGGCCAAACTATGGAAAAAAACTGCGACTTATAGTCCAAAAAATACGGTACTTGTCAACCTTGAGACCTCCAAATTCGGGGGGAGGGGGGGAGGAGTATATTTATAGCTAGAGTTCACTGAAATTCAAGTATTTCATATATATATATATATATATATATATATATATATATATATATATATATATATATATATATATATATATATATATATATAATATAGCTAGAATTAACTGAAAGTCAAGTATTTATTATATATATATATATATATATATATATATATATATATATATATATATATATATATATATATATATAAATAAAATAAATACTTGACTTTCAGTTAATTCTAGCTATATTATATACAAGTAAAAGCCAGTAAATTAGAATATTTTGAAAAACTTGATTTATTTCAGTAATTGCATTCAAAAGGTGTAACTTGTACATTATATTTATTCATTGCACACAGACTGATGCATTCAAATGTTTATTTCATTTAATTTTGATGATTTGAAGTGGCAACAAATGAAAATCCAAAATTCCGTGTGTCACAAAATTAGAATATTACTTAAGGCTAATACAAAAAAGGGATTTTTAGAAATGTTGGCCAACTGAAAAGTATGAAAATGAAAAATATGAGCATGTACAATACTCAATACTTGGTTGGAGCTCCTTTTGCCTCAATTACTGCGTTAATGCGGCGTGGCATGGAGTCGATGAGTTTCTGGCACTGCTCAGGTGTTATGAGAGCCCAGGTTGCTCTGATAGTGGCCTTCAACTCTTCTGCGTTTTTGGGTCTGGCATTCTGCATCTTCCTTTTCACAATACAAAACTTCGGCATTCATCACATCCAAAGAATCTGTTTGGGCGACGAAAAACGTTGAAAGTTTTCCACTTGTATCGCTAGCAACGGCATTAGACTTGTGTTTTTTTGTCCCAACGTGGTCTTTTACATCGCTAATTCCTCCGTGTCCGATCGAAAAATCTTGTCTGCACAAGGTGCAATTCGCGTAGTTTTCACCCTTTTTGGAACGGATAATTATTCCCGGATAGGCTTTTGAATATTCTTCACGGAATGACTGCAGTTTTCTTTTCGGTTTAAGACTCGTTTGCGATTTTTCTCCGGCTGATTCCATGATCGTTCGCTCGTTTGGAAACAATGGCAACTGGTGCATCGTGCTTGGCAGCGGTGCTATAAATAGCCTTGCGCAAGGCATTCGGAATGGCTCGATAGGAAGTTACGGGAAGCAGCGTCGATTGTCATTGTTGTTACGCGATTTCGTGAATAAAACTTAAAAACTTTTTTTTTTTTTAATTAATGAAAAACCGTATTTTTTATCACTGCAACCGTAACCCGGAATAGGTTGATGGAAACCGTACTAATTGCGGGAAAACCGGAGTAGTTGGCAGGTATGCTGTTCTATTCGTCCATGCTGGGTGCTCTCAAATTCAATTCAATTTTCCTTTTCCTCCATGATGTGATCCATCTTGCGATTCAGTTCAGAAATCGCCATGCATCAACCACCTTATACTGCTCCCTAAAAGATGAGATTTAAAATGACAAACTAGGGCTTTTAGGGTTCAAAGCGCTGCCAGGCTCGGCCTCAGCAAGGTGGAGGCTCTAATAAAATTGAAATAAAACTGGATTTTGCGAGGGCGGGGTTGCAAAGAACGAACGCGAGGAACCGCGGGCGGAGAAAAGAGCAGAGACATGTTCTGCGTTTTGAATCCGCGGAAACAGATGAGGGGGGCCGAACACTCATTAGCCATAACCGTGGAGGGTTCCTGGAGGAGGAGCGAAGAAGAAAAGCAACAACAAACAGGAATCCCACGCAAAATGACAATAAAGAAGAATAAAAAGTTGTGATGTTGTGGATATATGTCGTGCTAAATGTGCACCGACGTGCTGGCCGTTATTACAGAGGAGCCCTAAAGGGCAGTGTGTGGGATGGGATCTGTTTCTGTCTGCTGTTTGCTAAGACCTGACCTCTGAATGGAAGCATATTAACACTCCAGGCTCTCAGCAACATTTAACCAATTTAGCAAATTATCTGTCACTTTCTTATTATTGGAAAGTGGGGACAGATAAGAGACTTGATCAAGGGGCATGAAGCCCTTGCTGTCATTTACATACATTAGCAAAGCTCTTTCCCAGAGACCTATGGAGGAAGCACCTGTAGCCTCTCGTGGTCTGCCCACCCCCCCCTTCCTTCGGATCACAGTCCGACCCCCTTGAATCACCCCCAGAAACAGGTGTTCTCTGTCAAATTTGAGCAGAAGGCCGCACACTGGAAAGGGAGGCCTGGGGGTACTTCCAGTTGGTTAACAGTGTCCTGACGCTAGGTCCAGGTGTTTGACACCATCGCTTCCTATTTAGCAAGCATACATTTGTTCTCCGGGCACTCCACTCGCAACTAATTGCCGGTTTGTAAAAGAGATGTCTGTTCTGTCGGCGGAGGAGTTAACGTAACCGAGCACTTTGGTCAGGGGCACTGGGGGGGGGGATAACATCTGCATTCTGTGGCATGGCCCCATTTGTTGCAATTTTAGACTCTCATTTCCATTCGCAAGAGAGATAACTGCCCGCATATGGAAGCAATAGATAGAAGAGGTCAATGCAATTTCTCTCGCTGGCCAGGAGAAGAACCCACGTGCGGTAATCTGTGTTGGCAGAAGAAGAGACAACCGTCTCGGGCAGGGAGAGTCAACTCAATTGTTCCTGGGGACCACGTTTTTCAAGACGTTATGGACTTCAAAGGACTGGACTTCTCACTTTGTTCTGTGTGTGTGTAATCATATTAATAATAATCTTAAACATTTTACGTCAACCAAAGGCTGAATATATCTGCTTTTTGCAGATGATGTGGTCCTGATGGCTTCATCTGGCCAGGATCTTCAGCTCTCACTGGATCGGTTCGCAGCCGAGTGTGAAGCGACTGGGATGAGAATCAGCACCTCCAAGTTCCAGTCCATGGTTCTCGCCCGGAAAAGGGTGGAGTGCCATCTCCGGGTTGGGGAGGAGATCTTGCCCCAAGTGGAGGAGTTCAAGTACCTCGGAGTCTTGTTCACGAGTGAGGGAAGAGTGGATCGTGAGATCGACAGGCGGATCGGTGCGGCGTCTTCAGTAATACGGACGCTGTATCGATCCGTTGTGGTGAAGAAGGAGCTGAGCCGGAAGGCAAAGCTCTCAATTTACCGGTCGATCTACGTTCCCATTCTCACCTATGGTCATGAGCTTTGGGTTATGACCGAAAGGACAAGATCACGGGTACAAGCGGCCGAAATGAGTTTCCTCCGCCGGGTGGCGGGGCTCTCCCTTAGAGATAGGGTGAGAAGCTCTGCCATCCGGGAGGAGCTCAAAGTAAAGCCGCTGATCCTCCACATAGAGAGGAGCCAGATGAGGTGGTTCGGGCATCTGGTCAGGATGCCACCCGAACGCCTCCCTAGGGAGGTGTTTAGGGCACATCCGACCGGTAGGAGGCCGCGGGGAAGACCCAGGACACGTTGGGAAGACTATGTCTCCTGGCTGGCCTGGGAACGCCTCGGGGTCCCACGGGAAGAGCTGGACGAAGTGGCTGGGGAGAGGGAAGTCTGGGCTTCCCTGCTTAGGCTGCTGCCCCCGCGACCCGACCTCGGATAAGCGGAAGAAGATGGATGGATGGATGGATGGATTTTACGTCAACCAAAGGCTAACATGAAGTCATACATTGAAATTTGTCAAAGAACATCTATATGACAGAATTGTCCTGCTGCTTTTAAAGACCTGTTACTAGTCAAGATCATCTACTTGACTTGCTGCTGTTTTAAAAGGACGTCCTGCAAAAGCGCATGTCAAATATCTATATCAGGGGTGCTCATTACGTCGATCGCGAGCTACCGGTCGATCTCGGAGGGTGTGTCAGTCGATCACCAGCCAGGCATTAAAAAAATAGTCCTAAAAATGAGCGATCATAAATCTTCACTATGACGTCACTTTCGTCACTTGATTGACATTCACGGCACCCGAGGGTCTTCTGAGATGACGCTGGCTGCTGCCAGCTCATTAAAATTACCGACTGGAAGGCGAGAAACACTTTATTTCAACAGACTCTGGCGCCGTACCTGTCGTCAAAACTCCAAAGACCGACTGCACAGTTGCACAGTTGCGCTAACAAAATGTCTCAGAAAGCTGGCGTGCACAAGCTAGCAAGCTACGGAGTTTGCCGACAATGTATTTCTTGTAAAGTGTATACAAAGGAGTACGGAAGCTGGACAAACAAGATGCCAAAAACCAACCACTTTCATGTGGTATTGGACAGAAAGGAGGACTTTTTTCTCCTCCATTCGAAAATGCGGACGTTTTTAGCACCACTGTCTGATTCCAATCAATGCAAGTCATCACAATCAGGTAATACACCAACTTATATTCTTGTCTTCATGAAAGAAAGGAATCTATATGTGTTAAACATGCTTGTATTATCTTTAAACACCTTTAAGTTGTTAACAATATTAACTATATGTGTTAAACATGCTTGCATTATCTTTAAACACCTTTAACTTATTAATAATATTAACTATATGTATTAAACATGCTTGTATTATCATTAAACACCTTTAACTTGTTAACAATATTAACTATATGTATTAAACATGCTTGTATTATCTTTAAACACCTTTAACTTGTTAACAATATTAACTATATGTGTTAAACATACTTGTATTATCATTAAACACCTTTAATTTATTAACAATATTAACTATGTGTTAAACATGATTGCATTATCATTAAACACCTTTAATGTATTAACAATATTAACTATATGTGTTAAACATGCTTGCATTATCTTTAAACACCTTTAACTTATTAACAATATTAACTATATGTGTTAAACATGCTTGTATTATCTTTAAACACCTTTAACTTATTAATAATATTAACTATATGTATTAAACATGCTTGTATTATCATTAAACACCTTTAACTTGTTAACAATATTAACTATATGTATTAAACATGCTTGTATTATCTTTAAACACCTTTAACTTGTTAACAATATTAACTATATGTGTTAAACATACTTGTATTATCATTAAACACCTTTAATTTATTAACAATGTTAACTATGTGTTAAACATGATTGCATTATCATTAAACACCTTTAATGTATTAACAATATTAACTATATGTGTTAAACATGCTTGCATTATCATTAAACACCTTTAACTTATTCACAAAAACATATATTTCATAAATAAGTAAATATAAATTATATATATGAATGAGGTAGATCCCCACGACTTGATCAATTGAAAAGTAGCTCGCCTGCAGAAAAAGTGTGAGCACCCCTGATCTATATGAAAAGAGCACTCTGCTCTTTTAAAGAACCAAAAGGAAAAACACCAGTCAAAGATCATCGAATTTGTAAGGATCTACTGCAAAACAATTGTCATAGATCTTCAGGACAAACAACTTTCTGCTATTTCTAAGGATGTGCTGCAAAAATGCAAGTATGATAGGCTGCTGTTTTTAAAAGGAGTAACGGCAAAAACACTAATCAAAGACCTTCTCCATGATATGAATGTGCTGTTGGTTTTAAGGTCCTACTGAAGAAACGCTATTTAAAGATCATCTATATCAGTGGTCCCCAACCACAGGTCCGGGAACCGGTACTGGTCCGTGAGACATTTGCTAGTGGGCCGCAGAGAAACATTAAATAATTTACAAACGACTGCATTTTTTCCAACATAACTTTTGCCTGTCCCACTAGACACACCAATAAGTTTGTTTATAGATGTACAATACAACTCCTCATTAGGGATGTCCCGATCTGATATTTGGATCGGATCGGCCGCCGATATTTGCCAAAAATTGCGTATCGGCAAGGCATGGGAAAATGCCGATCCAGATCCAGTTTAAAAAAAACTCTGGTCCGTGTTTTCCAACGCACCTATTTAAATAATACATTTCACTTTTCTGCTGCTCCCTAATTTCCATTCCGCATTTTCCAGCACACCTTCAACACATCCACAATTCTCACGCAGTTGCTTTTAGCTGCTGGCATTACACGACAGGCTCTTCTCACTCTTTCCCGTGTCTCCCTCTCACGGACAGCGAGCGCGCCTTCTTATACACGTCACATACTGTCACGTCATACGTCACATACGTATACGTCCTCTCCCAGCAGAGAGCGAGGTAGCGGCATGGCTAACGTTAGCTGTGATGCTAGCGCAGCCGCTAAGGTGCGCGCCTGCTCAAGCGTCCTCTGCGCACGGCAAATCTATGCCACGCACAAAATCAAATAAAAAAATAAGCGCATAACAATTTTCGACACATAGACACGACAGAGACAACAGTTTTCGTCATCATTGTTCAAATATTGTGACGTTTGTCGAGACGCTTATCTCCATTCGGTGCCACACGTCCACACCATCAAAATGCTGAGGCAAAAATTTCCAGATCAACACCGTATGAAAAAATTTGTGATTTTTTTAGTTGTGATTTCCTTCTCTGCATGAAAGTTTAAAAGTAGCATATATTAATGCAGTATGAAGAAGAATGTTTTAATGTAGACATGCAAGCCTTGAAAGAAATTTTGGAAAATCAAGACTACATTTCCTGCAAATGGGTGCATTTCTACCCTATATTTTAACTTTAGATTTATTCTCATATCAAACTCTTTTGGCTGTCTTTTTGACACTTACATCCGACACACCCTGGATTATAAATAATGTAAATAATTCAATGTGATTATCTTGTGTGATGACTGTATTATGATGATAGTATATATCTGATAGTATATATCTGTATCATGAATCAATTTAAGTGGACCCCGACTTAAACAAGTTGAAAAACTTATTGGGGTGTTACCATTTAGTGGTCAATTGTACGGAATATGTACTTCACTGTGCAACCTACTAATAAAAGTCTCAATCAATCAATCAAAACACATAAAATCATCATACTGCTGTGATTATATGCATCAAGTGTTCATTCAAGGCTAAGGCAAAATATCCACATATATATCGTGTATCGCAATATGGCCTTAAAATATCGCAATATTAAAAAAAGGCCATATCGCCCAGCCCTAGTTCAATGATGCCATTTCTGTTTGTCATGTATAATTTTGTCTATTTTGTGTTTATCCTTGAATAAACAGGTCAGTTTCTTGTTACCAACCATTGTGTATTATTCAAACTCCCCTAATTCAGCTGGCTAGTTGTTATCAAGAGTACTAAAACCCTTTTCAACATGATTCTGACAACTAAGTAGGCTAAATAACTTTAAACTTTGATACATGCTCGGATAGGCCAGTATCGGTCAGTATCGGTATCGAATCGGAAATGCAAAAACCTGGATCGGGACATCCCTACTCCTCATAAAAAGTTGCCATTTTTATAACTTTGTGACATGATACATTGCACATTAAAGAACATATCAAATATAAATGTGACAGATTGTACCTAAAGGCTGATTTCCATCTGCAAACCCCTGGGGATCTCATTGCAAAGAAACAAGTCCGGGGCTCCCATTAATTCTGCGTTATAGTGAGTTGTATTGTTCATGCACTTATTCAGTATTTATCTGGCACAAGTGGAAAACCGGTCCCTCAAAATAATGCCTACACTAAATTGGTCCGTGGTGCAAAAAAGGTTGGAGACCTCTGATCTATATTACAGGGTGCTGCTTTTTACAGACATAGTACAAAAACGCTGGTCAAAGATCATGTATTCCACAGGCTGCTGTTTCCATAGGAACTACGGCAAAGACGCTGTTCTGCTGTTTTTAAGGATGTACCGATACTGCAGAAACGCTTGTCAAAGATGATTTATCTGATAACGGCATTCTGTTCTGTTTTTTTTAAGATCCACCACAA
Source organism: Nerophis lumbriciformis (assembly GCF_033978685.3). Taxonomy (NCBI): domain Eukaryota; kingdom Metazoa; phylum Chordata; class Actinopteri; order Syngnathiformes; family Syngnathidae; genus Nerophis; species Nerophis lumbriciformis. Next base: position 42,796,546 of record NC_084560.2, read on the forward strand.
AAACACGAGTGAAAGAACTTCTACATGACAGGAGTGATCTGCTGCTCTATGGTGGATCTACCACAAAAATGGAATGGAACTTGAAAATGCTAGTCAAAGATCATCTCTGGGACCGAATGACTGCTTTTTTTAAAAGGGGAACATTATCACAATTTCAGAAGGGTTAAAACCATTAAAAATCAGTTCCCAGTGGCTTATTTTATTTTTCGAAGTTTTTTTCAAAATTTTACCCATCGCGCAATATCCCTAAAAAAACGCTTCAAAGTGCCTGATTTTAACCATCGTTATATACACCCGTCCATTTTCCTGTGACGTCACATAGTGAAGCCAACACAAACAAACATGGCGGATAGAACAGCAAGCTATAGCGACATTAGCTCGGATTCAGACTCGGATTTCAGCGGCTTAAGCGATTCAACAGATTACGCATGTATTGAAACGGATGGTTGTAGTGTGGAGGCAGGTAGCGAAAACGAAATTGAAGAAGAAACTGAAGCTATTGAGCCATATCGGTTTGAACCGTATGCAAGCGAAACCGACGAAAACGACACGGGAGAAAGCGAGGACGAATTTGGCGATCGCCTTCTAACCAACGATTGGTATGTGTTTGTTTGGCATTAAAGGAAACTAACAACTATGAACTAGGTTTACAGCATATGAAATACATTTGGCAACAACATGCACTTTGAGAGTGCAGACAGCCCAATTTTCATCAATTAATATATTCTGTAGACATACCCTCATCCGCGCTCTTTTCCTGAAAGCTGATCTGTCCAGTTTTGGAGTTGATGTCAGCAGGCCAGGGAAGCTAGGGTCGATATTCTTCTCTTGATCATCTTCGGTGGCATAAGGGACGGTGTGAGCCAAGACATCCAGGGGGTTTAGCTCGCTCGTCTGCGGGAACAAACTGCCGCCATTGCTTGCCGTGCTACCGAGGTCCTTTGTCCCTGAATTGCTCACACACTCCGGCAGATTCAATGGGGGTCTGGCGGCAGATTTCTTTGACTTTATGGTTGGAAATGCATCTGCTTTGAGTGTCGCAGGATATCCACACATTCTTGCCATCTCTGTCGTAGCATAGCTTTCGTCGGTAAAGTGTGCGGAACAAACGTCCAATTTCTTGCCACTTTGGCATCTTTGGGCCACTGGTGCAACTTGAATCCGTCCCTGTTGGTGTTGTTACACCCTCCGACAACACACGGACGAGGCATGATGTCTCCAAGGTACGGAAAACAGTCGAAAAAACGGAAAATAACAGAGCTGATTTGACTCGGTGCCCTACCCTAAAAAAAAATGTTAATTGTTAAAATTGTTTAAAAAAATCTAAAAATTTTAAAATTGTTTAAAATTGTTTTAAAATTTTATTAAAAAAGTTAAAAAAAAAATTAAAACGTTTTTAAAAAAAATTAAAAAAATAAAAACATTTAAAAACATTTTTAAAAAGTTAAAAAAATTTGAAAATCATTTTTTACCTTGAAAATCATTTTTACCCTTGAAAAAAAATGTTACCTTGAAAATTTTTTTTTACCTTGAAAAAAAATGTTTACCTTGAAAAAAAATTTTTACCTTGGAATTTTTTTTTTACCTTGAAAATCATTTGTTTACCTTGAAAATCATTTTTAACCTTGAAAAAAAAAATTTGCCTTGAAAATTTTTTTTTACCTTGAAAATCATTTTTTACCTTGAAAATCATGTTTTAACTTAAAACACTTTTTTTTTATTTTTAAATCTTTTTTTACTTTTTTAAAAAAAATGTTACCTTGAAAATCATTTCTTACCTTGAAAATCATGTTTTAACTTAAAACACATTTTTTTAATTTTTAAAAAATTTTTTACTTTTTAAATTTTTTTTTTTAATTTTTGTAATTTTTTTAATTTTTTTCAAAATTTCTACATTTTTTTAAATTTTTAAATTTTTCAAATGTTTTTTTTTTAATTTAATTTATTTATTTTTTTATTTTTTTAATTTATTTTTAATATTTTTAACTTTTTTAAACTTTTTTAAAACTTTTTTAAAACTTTTTTTTAACTTTTTTTTAACTTTTTTTTAACTTTTTTTTAACTTTTTTTTAACTTTAAAAAAAATAATTTACCTTTACCTTAACCCTAACCCTAACCCTAACCCTAATCTGTCGTAGCATATCTTTCGTCGGTAAAGTGTGCGGAACAAACGTCCAATTTCTTGCCACTTTGGCATCTTTGGGCCACTGGTGCAACTTGAATCCGTCCCTGTTGGTATTGTTACACCCTCCGACAACACACCGACGAGGCATGATGTCTCCAAGGTACGGAAAACAGTCGAAAAAACGGAAAATAACAGAGCTGATTTGACTCGGTGCCCTACCCTAAAAAAAAATGTTAATTGTTAAAATTGTTTAAAAAAATCTAAAAATTTTAAAATTGTTTAAAATTGTTTTAAAAAAAATTAAAAAAGTAAAAAAAAATGTTAAAAAGTTAAATAAATTTTAAAAAAAATAAAAACATTTAAAAACATTTTTAAAAAGTTAAAAAAATTTGAAAATCATTTTTTACCTTGAAAATCATTTTTACCCTTGAAAAAAAAATGTTACCTTAAAAAAATTTTTTTACCTTGAAAATGATTTTTTGCCTTGAAAAAAAATTTTTACCTTGAAAAAAAAAATTTACCTTGGAATTTTTTTTTTACCTTGAAAATCATTTGTTTACCTTGAAAATCATTTTTAACCTTGGAAAAAAAAAATTAGCCTTGAAAATTTTTTTTTACCTTGAAAATCATTTTTTACCTTGAAATCATGTTTTAACTTAAAACACTTTTTTTTTATTTTTAAAATTTTTAACTTTTTAAAAAAAATGTTTACCTTGAAAATCATTTTTTACCTTGAAAATCATGTTTTAACTTAAAACACTTTTTTTTTTTTTTATTATTCTTTTTACTTTTTTAAAAATTTTTTTTAATTTTTTACATTTTTTTTTTAATTTTTTACATTTTTTTCAAAATTTGTACATTTTTTAAAATTAAAAAAAAAAAATTTTTTTATTTTTTATTTTTTTATTTAAATATATATATATATTTTTTTTTAAATATTTTTTTTTTTTTTTTTTAATATTTTTAACTTTTTTAAACTTTTTTTAAAATAATTTTTAACTTTTTTTTAAACTTTTTAAAAAAAAATTTTTAACTTTTTTTTTAACTTTTTAAAAAAAAAATTAACCTTTACCTTAACCCTAACCCTAACCCTAACCCTAATCTGTCGTAGCATATCTTTCGTCGGTAAAGTGTGCGGAACAAACGTCCAATTTCTTGCCACTTTGGCATCTTTGGGCCACTGGTGCAACTTGAATCCGTCCCTGTTGGTGTTGTTACACCCTCCGACAACACACCGACGAGGCATGATGTCTCCAAGGTACGGAAAACAGTCGAAAAAACGGAAAATAACAGAGCTGATTGGACTCGGTGTTTGAGAAAATGGCGGATTGCTCCGAGAGCGAATAATAGAAACGCGTTTAATTCGCCAAAATTCACCCATTTAGAGTTCGGAAATCGGTTGAAAAAATATATGGTCTTTTTTCTGCAACATCAAGGTATATATTGACGCTTACATAGGTCTGCTGATAATGTTCCCCTTTAAGGCATCTACTGTAAAAACGCTGGTCAATGATCATCTAAATGACAGGCTGCAAAAACACACATCTCAAAATGTGCCAAACTTTTAATGTTTTAGAATTAACATTCGTATCGGAAACCTTGGTATCGACATTATCCGTCATCTTGTCAGCTGCTTAACAACTAAACATGCAAACGCGGTTACATCATAAGTGTTCCCAAACTTTGTTCTTTCTTTCACATAAAAAAAATAAAATTTTTAAGAAGTCCAGACATCATTATTTCGCAGACATCACAACATGTTCCCCCCGCTAATCAAAACACGGCCAATCTAATCTCTATGTAGCGACTCCGGATGATTTCAATCTTTTCGTCGGTCTAAAATCCAATACGCTCAAATATGGGCGCCGCTTTGAAAATGGCCTAATAAGGCGCCCGTTAGAAACCTCCGCGCTCGCAGCTGATATCAAGCCACCAGAGAGCAATTACGCTTTAGCTTAATAGCTAGCAATTGGCCAGAGGAATGTCTTCCCCTTATCAAGCTCCGACTTGGGAGACTAATCTAATTGAGTGTCTTTTTTTTTTTTTTTTGTGTTGTGTGATTATTTATGATTAGAAAGTGTTAGCGAGAATGTAGGGAGGAGGGTGGTGGGGGGGTGGCGAGGATATATCTGGGAAAAGCGAGCGTTTGATGCGGATCAGTATTGTGCTGGCATTAATGGCGTCCGAGCGCCTAATGGGGCGGCTTTCCTCTCGCAAAAGACGACTTTAAAACGCGGTCTTTGAATTCAAAGTCATTGTGAACGGGGTGTCGACTTCAAAGAAAATGATTTATTACACAGAATAATAAAATAAAAATAGCCAGAGAGACAATCTGCTTCTTGGCAAGTGGTGTTTTTGTCAGCGATCCATCGATTATTATCATTGGAGCCTTCGCTTCACATCTGCTGTCGGTGCACAACGCCGTCTGCGAGCCGCCATGTGAACACGCCGCCCGGCTCCTTACCCCTAAAGCTCTCATTTCCTGTTGGGAAAGTCAGTGGGATTGGTTAAAAGGACACGGCTGGGGCTGAGGGGTATGAATATTTCCATCCATCAAAGGTAAAACTCTGTCACCCATTTTGGTCCAGAACAGAATAACGTCGCATTTGCATTATTTTTTTTGCGTTTGTCTTGAATTATCGGACGGAGAGTCTTAAGAGACGAGTTGTGTTGCTTTTCCCCTAGACCAGGGGCCGGCAACCCGCGGCTCCGGAGCCGCATGCGGCTCTTTGATCACTCTGATGCGGCTCAGCAGCTTACTTGCTGAACCCCCCAATTTTCCCGTGAGACTTCCGGATTTCAGTGCCTCTCGCGGAAAACTCCCGGGTTAATATTCACCGATTTTCACCCTTACAGTTATAATAAGGACGTGGCATGGTAGTACATCATTTGGCGCCCTCTACAATCTGTATTAACAGCGTGCCAGCCCAACACTTGTTATACAATATACATCTTCTGCTAGCACACGTACATGACAGCAAGGCATACTTGGTCAACAGCCACACAGGTTACACTGACGGTGACCATATAAAACAACTTTAACACTCTTACTAATAATGCGCCACACTTTGAACCAAAACCAAACAAGAATGACAAACACATTTCGGGAGAACATCTGCACCTTAACACAACATAAACACAACAGGACAAATACCCAGAATCCCATTGTCACGTTCAAACACAGGACATCTATTACACCAGACAAAAGGCAAGGAATCAAACAGAGACAGAATTCAATTTGGACTCAATATTGAGGAAAGACATGGCCGCTGCACTCTCTGCACAGTCCTGCACCACGCTCTGACGAAGAAGGTCCTCGTCTCCTCTTTTAATTCAGATGTTCCATGTTCACGCGCCAACATATGTCACAGCAGGAATTGGGAGTATGTAAAACAGTCATTGTTTTCGGTCGCCTTGAAGTCCAAGAAGAGGACTTCTCGGGCTTGGGCTTTTCCTGGATCCAGCTGGGGCAGGTGTTGGAGGACAATGGACAACCCCTCCCGTCTCCTGTCCACAGCAACTTCAAGAGGGCAGCGGGTCGTATATAGCGTTGACCAAATAGTTGGAAGAGAGTTTGTGAATTACTTCAAAGAGAGTTCGTTTAACACTTCAAAGAGAGTTCCTCCGGGAGTTGAGCAGCTCCTGCCATCTGTCCGTGTTGAAATCACAGTGGCGTTTCACGAGCCTTCCTCCTCTTGCCAGGCCTCCAAAGACAGCATTCATAATACCACGTTTCTTTTGTGATAACTTACAAACAATTATTCCAACACCCATGCAGCCCTGACTCTTCCGGGCTACATTATACACCCCTGCTACCACCAAACCCCGCCCCCACCCCAACCCTGCTCCCTCACACATCAACACCCCCCTCCCCTCTCTGTGCGTCGGTTGAGGTGGGCGGGGTTTGGTAGCGGGGGTGTATAATGTATGCCGGAAGAGTTAGGGCTGCATGGGATTCTGGGTATTTGTCCTGTTGTGTTTATGTTGTGTTACGGTACAGATGTTCTCCCGAAATGTGTTTGTCATTCTTGTTTGGTGTGGGTTCACAGTGTGGCACATTTTTAGTAAGAGTGTTAAAGTTTTTTTTATACCGCGACCGTCAGTGTGACCTGTGTGGTTGTTGAACAACTATGCCTTGCTGTCGCTTACGTGAGCAAGCGGAAGCTCCATTTAACATGTGGCTGAACAGGCACGCTGGTTGTAGTGGGCGCTATATGCTGTAACATCACGGCACGCATGACGCTGACAAGCGCTTTTCATTTAAAACCCGCGTGCCACACCAGCTTAAAAATTCCATATTAAGGTGTGGTCAGCGTGTTTGAGACCCCTGGTTTATACATAGCACAAAGCAAAAAAAACAACTTTGTATGCAGGGTAATTTCATTTAAAATTTCAAAAATTTTTGTGGCTCCCATTGTTCTCTATAATTTGTGAAACTGGTCAAAATGGCTCTTTGACTGGTAAAGGTTGCCGACCCCTGGCCTAGACCAGGGGTCTAACACTCAGGGGTAGGTCGTTCCAGAGCTTGGGAGCAGCAACGGCGAAAGCTCTGTCACCTCTAAGCTTCAGCCTTGTGTCAGGGACCGTCAACAGCAGCTGATCGGCTGATCTTAAGGATCGGGTGGGGCAGTAAGGCTGAAGGAGGTCGGAGAGATAGGTTGGCGCGAGGTTGTTTAGACATTTAAAAACAAATAAAAGGAGTTTAAAATGTATTCGGTAACGCACAGGGAGCCAGTGAAGGGACGCTAAAATAGGGGTGATGTGCTCACGTCTGCGGGTCTGTGTTAGCAGACGAGCAGCAGAGTTCTGCACGAGCTGCAGGCGGGCGAGGGAGGCCTGGCTAATGCCTACATACAGGGCATTACAGTAATCAAGACGAGTCGAGATAAAAGCGTGGATTAATTTCTCAAGATCATGTCTTGATAGAAGCGGTTTCACTTTCGCTATTTGGCGTAATTGATAAAAGCTTTTTTGAACGACGCTGCTGATTTGTTTTTCGAATTTAAAATCTGAGTCAAACTTTACCCCCAGGTTTGTGACACAGTCGCTGAGATACGGGGTCAGAGTGCCGAGGTCAACGTTGGGGGAGGGAGAGCGACTTGGACCGAACAACATAACTTCTGTTTTGTCTTCATTTAGGCTCAGGAAGTTAGCTGAAAGCCAGACTTTGATGTCGTGCAGGCAGTCAATAAGACGTTGAACCGTGTTATTTTGTGCCATGGGAAAATAAATCTGGCAATCATCGGCATAAAAATGAAATGCAATACTGTACTTCCTAAAAATAGAACCAAGGGGGAGAAGGTAAAGCGCAAATAAAATTGGGGCAAGGATTGAGCCCTGGGGGACCCCATGTGGTAAAGGAGCTATGGACGAGTGTTATGTGTGTGTATATGTGTAATGAAATGAACACTGGAATTCAAGTATTTCTTTTATTTATTTATATATATATATATATATATATATATATATATAATAAAATATATATATATATATAGCTAGAATTCACTGAAAGTCAAGTATTTCTTATATATATATATCTTAACCACGCCCCCAACCACGCCCCCCGCCCCACCCCCGACCAGGCCCCCCACCTCCCGAAATCGGAGGTCTCAAGGTTGGCTAGTATGCACTCCACACAAGTCAATAACATCAACAAAGCTCCCCTTTGTGCATTCACCCACAGTATAAAACGTTTGGTGGACAAAATGAGACAAAGAAGGAGTGGCATAAAATATGTATTTCTCTGGCATGTTGAAGAAAGTTATACATGTAAACAAACTACGGTGAGTTCAAGGACCGCCAAAATTAGGACAAAACGGCGCTCGCCAAACACTCTCATCAGAGAATCATGTTTAATATAAACAGTGGGATTTCTAACAATTAGGGAGGATTTTGTCATGTTGTCCTCCTACAGAAACCCTATTAAAACAACAACATATTTCCCCCCCCCCCCCCATCTTTTTCTATTTTCATACATGTTTGAAAAAGCTCCAGGGAGCCAGTAGGGCAGTGCTAAAGAGCCGCAGGTTGTAGAACCCTGCCCTAGACGGAGCTCATTAAAAGAGGGGGTGTGTGTTTTTAACAGATACCGGGGGCTCCCTTTCTTTCAATAACAACTCATTGTTTGTGTTTGTAAGGGAATTAGAGAATCATGAGACACGTCGGCCTTGTTGCCCATCAGATCCCAAAAACAGCAGCCCATTAGATCAACATGGAGGTGAAAAGCAATGACACTTTTAAACGTATCCTAGTTTATCTGACAGATTTAGACACATCATATTACCCTGAATTGAAATATTAATACACTCCTTGGGATAGATACGTTTTCTATTCGTGACTCTAACCACTTTTACCGGCACACACAGATGGTCCTCGCGTTACGACTGTAGGGATGTAATGATAAACAGTATTAATGACAAACGAAGTAAAAACCCCAACGGTTAGTGTTACCGTTTTAAATTAAAATGATCGATAAACCCTGATTGATAACTGCACTTTGATTAACTCACGGACTGACTGGCGCCAGCTTAAATGCTCACATGAAAACAAGAGGCATTAACATCTTTCCCCATTAAAGGGGAACATTATCACAATTTCAGAAGGGTTAAAACCATTAAAAATCAGTTCCCAGTGGCTTATTCTATTTTTTGAAGTTTTTTTCAAAATTTTACCCATCACGCAATATCCCTAAAAAAAGCTTCAAAGTGCCTGATTTTAACCATCGTTATATACACACCCGTCCATTTTCCTGTGACGTCACATAGTGATGCCAACACAAACAAACATGGCGCATAGAACAGCAAGCTATAGCGACATTAGCTCGGATTCAGACTCGGATTTCAGTGGCTTAAGCGATTCAACAGATTACGCATGTATTGAAACGGATGGTTGTAGTGTGGAGGCAGGTAGCGAACACGAAATTGAAGAATAAACTGAAGCTATTGAGCCATATCGGTTTGAACCGTATGCAAGCGAAACCGACGAAAACGACACGACAGCCAGCGACACGGGAGAAAGCGAGGACGAATTCGGCGATCGCCTTCTAACCAACGATTGGTATGTGTTTGTTTGGCATTAAAGGAAACTAACAACTATGAACTAGGTTTACAGCATATGAAATACATTTGACAACAACATGCACTTTGAGAGTGCAGACAGACCAATTGTCATCAATTAATATATTCAGTAGACATACCCTCATCCGCTCTCTTTTCCTGAAAGCTGATCTGTCCAGTTTTGGAGTTGATGTCAGCAGGCCAGGGAAGCTAGGGTCGATATTCTTCTCTTGATCATCTTCGGTGTGAGCCAAGACATCCAGGGGGTTTAGCTCGCTCGTCTGCGGGAACAAACTGCCGCCATTGCTTGCCGTGCTACCGAGGTCCTTTGTCCCTGAATTGCTCACACACTCCGGCCGATTCAATGGGGGTCTGGCGGCAGATTTCTTTGACTTTATCGTTGGAAATGCATCTGCTTTGAGTGTCGCAGGTATCCACACATTCTTGCCATCTCTGTCGTAGCATAGCTTTCGTCGGTAAAGTGTGCGGATAAAACGTCCAATTTCTTGCCACTTTGGCATCTTTGGGCCACTGGTGCATCTTGAATCCGTCCCTGTTCGTGTTGTTACACCCTCCGACAACACACCGACGAGGCATGATGTCTCAAAGGCAGGCCCGGCCCTAACCAATCTGGCGCCCTAGGCAAGATTTTAGGTGGCGCCCCCCCACATCGGCATTGAAGTGTATATACTCACAAGAAACCGAATAGCTTTGTCTTTGACCTTTTTTTTTTTTTTACTTACAACTATACCTAATATATAAAGGGGTGGAAAAGTGACTATTACCTGCAGGGCAAACATTAGCTAACCAGAAGGCAATAACAATATAAACAAAAAACACCTGCTTAAAAGATCTAATACAAATGTCCCTGAGGAATGTAAGGTGGGAGTACTGTAATTACCTAACGTTACATTATTATTTTCCATAACAATTTAGCCCCCTCCACAATATTAACCCGACGTTAAAACAGAACTAGCTATTTATTGATTAGCAATTGCCGAATCATGTAACATTAGCTTAATGCTAAAAAGCCAGGTTACTATCACATTCTGTAACAGACAAATAATTTCATGTAGGCTCACGTTACCTACCTGCTACCTCTGTCTTTTCTCGTTTCTCCTCCTCTTCTTTTCTCTTTTTTCTTCCCTGGGCACCTGACAGTTTTGGCCGTTTTGACATCTTGTGTTGATTTTTTGATGTGGTGACGTCCAAAAAGAGTCATGATACGGGAAGGGAGCTGATTTGACTAGGTGTTTGTAATGTGTTTGAGAAAATGGCGGATTGCTTCCCGATGTGACGTCACAACGCTCCGAGAGCGAATAATAGAAAGGCGTTTAATTCGCCAAAATTCACCCATTTAGAGTTCGGAAATCGGTTAAAAAAATAACTGGTCTTTTTTCTGCAACATCAAGGTATATATTGACGCTTACATAGGTCTGGTGATAATGTTCCCCTTTAAGAAACAACATACCCCAATCTAAATATATACAACACTTTACTGTCTGAGCAACTAAGATAATCAATTGTGCACATCGAACCTACAAGCTGTGCTCTCTTACTACAGAGTGATTGTTCTACACTCACAAGGGCTACGAGACGGAGGTGTTTTTATGACGCGTTGAATAGAGTAGGACGCCACAACGCCCGGCAGGAATGATAAATATAATAATAGATTTTGGTCCGCAGTTTTCATTTAAATAAATCCTAAAGTGATTACCGTATTTTTCGGAGTACAAGTCGCTCCGGAGTAAAAGTCGAACCAGCCGAAAACGCATAATAAAGAAGGAAACAAACATATAAGTCGCACTGGAGTATAAGTCGCATTTTTTGGGGAAATGTATTTGATAAAAGCCAACACCAAGAATAGACATTTGAAAGGCAATTTAAAATAAATCAAGAATAGTGAACAACAGGCTGAATAAGTGTACGTTATATGAGGCATAAATAACCAACTGGTATGTTAACGTAACATATTATGGTAAGAGTCATTCAAATAACTATAACATATAGAACATGCTATACGTTTACCAAACAATCTGTCACTCCTAATCGCTAAATCCCATGAAATCTTATACGTCTAGTCCAGTGGTTCTTAACCTGGGTTCGATGGAACCCTACGGGTTCGGTGAGTCGGGCTCAGGGGTTCGGCGGAGGTCGAGACACACCCGACTCATCGTGTAAATAAAAACTTCTCC